>NC_058085.1:10362104-10662104 GCF_014858855.1 Bufo gargarizans
CACTTAGGAATGGGACATTTGTGAAGTCCAATTCAACCTTTGCTTCAACTTTTTATAAACAACACTGAAAAGGATAAAAAAAATCCTGCACGATGTGATAAATAATCAGTAATTAATCTATATATAATTTTTGCATCCATTGTGTTAGTGCAATTATTTTTAGGCCCACTAACAGATGACACACTTGTAAGGCCAACCTAGGGATGGCACATTTTATTAAGCTTACTTAGGAATGGGGCACACTTATGAAGCCCCTTAGGGATGGAACACTTGTGAAGCCTATGAGGTGGTAAAACACTTGTAAAGCCCAGTTAATGATGTTAAGCCCTCATGGCAGTAGAACAGTGGTGAAGCTCTCTTAGGGATTAACCATTTATGAGACCTACTTAGGTCTACTGCAGGCACATAAGAACATGGGACCCACACAGATGCCTTCAGCTGCCGAGCGCACATGTAACAGGTCGGTCCTTTAATTGTCCAAGTGTATGAGGGAGTCCTGAGGGATAGCTGAAGGCCTAGGTTGCATTTTACCATCAGCTATGGACTTCATTGGGGGGAGAAAGCTGGCACTAAAGTGCCTAGGGCAGCATCAAATCTAAATATGGACCTGGATCCACAGCAGTAGCAGGATGTAGTGTCACCCATCACACTGCCGGTCTGTGTATGAGAAGGAGCGGTGCGGCCGGGAATCTGCTGTGCTCCTCCTCCTACACAGACCAGCAGAGCAACGTGTGACACTATATCCTGCTACTGCTGTCGAGCGCCAGCGGCTGAACTGTGATCATAAGGGACTATATTTTTTTTACTTCCTGTGAAGGGGCGCATATCTGACCATTACTACTGTGAGGGGGCACATATCTGACCATCACTTCTGTGAGGGGGCACATATCTGGACATAACTACTATGTACTTGCACAAAGGGGTAATAATTACTATGTGGGGGCATTAAGGGGACTGGGTGTGTATAGTTATGCTTTGGGCAAAGTTAGAGGCGGGACCTAGTATGAAAAGAATACATATACGTATTGTAAACATATTCACAAGATGTTTTTTATTTACACATATATGTTTATATGTGTATGTGTGGTTTGGGAGTGGGGGGCCCATGTGCATCCTTTGCACAGGGGCCCTTTGCAGACTGTGTCCACCCCTGGATAGAGCACTTGTGAAGCCTACGTAAGGATTGAACACTTGTGAGGCCCACGTAGGGATACAACACTTGTGAGATCCATTCATGGATGTAACACTTGTGAAGCCCAAGTAGGTTTAGAACACTTGTGAGGCCCACATAGGTGTAGAACACTTGAGGTCCACGGATACAACACTTTTGAGATCCTTTTATGGATAGACCACTTGTGAAGCCCACGTAGGGATAGAACCACTTGTGAAGCCCACGTAGGGATGGAACACTTGTGAAGTCCATTTAGGGATGTAAATCCCACTGAACTCTTTTGAAGCCGACTTGGGGATGTGAAGCCTACTCTGAGGAGGAACACTTTTGAAGTCCAGTTACTTGAGAAACTCACTCAGGGGTTGAACACTTAGAGGTTGTGCAAGCAGTCTATATTGATTAGCTCAGGATAGGTCATCAATATCTGATTGGCGGGGGTCTGACACCCAGTACCCCTTCCAGTCAGCTGTTTGAAGAGGGAGCGAGCACTTGTCGTTACCCTGCACTTCCGAGACGATGTGCAGTGTAATGAAGAGGAAGTAGTGCTCGCATGGAGCGCCGCCTTCTTTTCAAACAGTTAATCGGTGGGGGTACTGGGGGTCGGACCCTTGCTGATCAGATATTGATGACGTATTTATTTAGGATAGGTCATTAATGCAAACAGGCTGCACAACCCCTTTAAGCAATCCACATAAACTGTTCAAATAATTGTGAGTCTAAGATCGTCTTACACCAAGGTAATGTTTCTGTATTCTGTTCTTTTTACCCTGACAGTATACATTACTACCCAGCGCTATAAATTTTGACCATCTATGGTAATATCACTCAGGATATTTATCTGAATGTACAAAATAAAAATATAAAAAACTGTTTGGTACAATCCTCCTTCTGCAGCAGAAGACCTTGAGATGACATTTTCCCGACCTGGAGTCTCCTTACAAATCTTTTCAGCCCAATGAATCCTCTATTCGATCTCAGAAGCCGAAACGCCTGCAGCAGCAGCTGCTCCAATTATCCTGGGTGTCACATCCCATCCCTGGTGTGATTCCGGACGTCTACCCTCTACATGTCACCTGGAATACATCTAAATCATATGAAGCGGTCTCGGTTCTGACTCGGTAAGACCCGTCTCTCTGCGCAGTGAACCTTCCATTACTGAGGCAGGATTGCAGTCGTTAAGTGGCAGTGCTGTCCCCTAATCCTGCCTTGCTGCGTTCTCCGCGTCTTCCCTTTATTGCATTTACTCTGAGTGAAGTTTGTAATCTGCTGAACTGACAGTGAATTATGCGACCAGACCTCAAGACTAACTTGTACCGAGATGGATTTGTTTATTTACAGACTTCACATGATAATGCCTTCGTCTTCTCATTTTTTTTCTTCGCCTCCCCCATCCTCCCAGCCAAAGCAAGGACAAAGAGATCCGATGAATCAACTGGGCCAGACTCGGCTCTGCAGTTGATTATACCAAGTGGGGATAATTAAAGTGCAATCAAGGATATAAAGCCACTGGGTTGACATATTAACGAGGGTGCAATCGCCGCTTCCTTTATTAATTCTGCAGATGATGAATATTGGCCTCAGACTTCGAGAATGATCACTCTGCATTGTAGAAATCTTTCCCAGCGTCCCTTCACCCAAAGATCAGACTACTCCGAAGTGAAGAATTATAGAAGAGAACCCTAAGAGATGTAACTTCACATTGGTCTCCCTTCATGTAAGAGCTGACAAGGGAGAGAGAGAAGACAGGGCGGAGAGGGCAGACATGCGTAGGCTTCATCACCTAGGAGAACATAGAGACCTTGCATAGAGGGGACAGTAGGACTCCGAGCAGTACAGTGTAGTGAGTCTCCTCTGCAAAGCCGGGCATGATGGGAAATGTAGGATTTATGTAACCATATCTGAGGGGGAGAAGGAATCAAGATGGCTGACAACTCACAAATTGAACATCAGATGAAGTCGGTATATACGAGAGCCTCTGATTTCTTCTTTAATGTTGGCCTATCTAGGCAAAGAAAAAAATAATCCTGGAATGCTTCTTTAAAGCACTGATGTAAAGCCTTGGTTGATAAATTAAGGTCAATGTCTAGTCACACATGAAGATCCGAATGTGCTTCTGTGCCCTCTCTCATTGTGGATTCTTGTCAGCCATCTTGGCTCTCATGGGGACCAAGAACAGAGTCTCCGTGTGTTTGCGTCTAATCAGTTCTGGCTAGTGGCCTACATCACTACATCAAAAGGTATGGGGCCCCATAATAGCAATTAAAATGGATCTGGAATGTTTTGCAACCCAGGACAGAAGTGCCTAGTGTCCACCCCCCCCCCTCGCACACCTCCACGTTCTTTCCATGACCTCTTATTTGGTATCAGTGCAGTTCTTGTGGGGAGTCCTGCACAGGTTCTCCCCACTTAAAAGGGTTGTCTGCTTTCTACATAAATTTTAGAAATGCCAAACACTGATGTGCAATGGAGTAGTGCACCTCCAACATTGGTTCAGCTATGCATCACTATGGGTACCGATATTAAAAAGCCATGGTGTCCATAGCTTCCCAAGATGTGTCCTCTATTTTAAGGGCCCTTAAAGCCTTCAGCTCAGACTTAGATACAGGATATCCAAAGCGTTATCTGCATTTGCACTGACTGCTTTCAGCACCTGTCCATAATAGGATACAACACACATCCTGGAAGACATGGGTGCTGCTGCTTGTGTCTAGTACCCATGACCTCTCCATGCGGGCTGAGGTTAGGCCCAAAGCAATGTAGCAGTTTATTTTTCCATCAGACATCAATGTATGGCATTTCTGACATTTATGCAGAAAGCGGACAACCCCACTGATAACAGTGGAGATGGCACCAGCCATGGCCGCACCTCTCTCGCAGGCTTGCCTCTCGCAGGCACCTCTCTCTGACAGGCGTAGGGCTTATTATAAGAGAGGGCTGACACACTGTGAAGAGCCCTGCGATGTGTTAGTCACGATAACGATAGCAGTTTTTCAGCTTCTGAATGTAAATAGTAAATGTCTCTTCACTAACAGGTATATAGTAAGAAAATGGTGAGGAATTAAAATGCAAAATGGAATCTTCACATGGTAAGCTATGGAGGCAGATAGACCGCAGTAAGAAAACCAGTTCTGTCTGAGGAAGAAAGGTGTTTGCAAACAATAAATAATTTGCTGATAATGACCTACTTAGCAGAAAACTACAGCAGATGGTCCTCCTGAGCAATCATTGTGCCTGCAGACACTTCAAAGGAGGAGAAGATTCCCGATATACACCTAATATTACTGCAACCACAGAGAAAAACAAGACATTTCTTCCAGCCCGTCTCATAAAGAATTAACCTGTGTGCCTGTACGAGCATCACTGTATCATCTCCAAGATAAATCTTGACGATTCTTAAAGAGTAAGTCCAAATGTGCGACTTCCAGTGATGGGCTGATCTCTGATAGCTGAAAGGAGAAAAATGGATTGGTTAGAGTTCTCCCCATGATCCTCAGTTCTCCTTAATGGGGTTCTCCGGGAATTAAGAAAGAATAGAGTTCATGAGGAGACATGAAGTATAGAGACAATGGACAGGACAGACTGTGGTAATGTGGAGCTGTGGTAATGGAGAATGCATACAAGTCCTGCTGCTCATTACCCCGACCTCCTCTCTGTACTTCATGTCTCCTCATGAACTCCATTCCTACAGAGATTCAGCTAAAGATCATATTAAAGGGTATTCAGGACCATAATCTCTGACAAGCAGAGCAGAGAGGTGGATGAGGCAGCTCTTTACCTCAGTGTTGTGAAGTAACTTGTCCTGCTGTGTGATTAGGACAGGTTTTGTGTGTAGTATTAGGATGGCGGACATTTTATTTCTCCCAATAGTTCCTCCCCAGACAAAAGGAGCCATTATAACTAAAGAAAGAAATTTGGGAATATATTCATAATAAAGTAATATTTAAGTATTTTCAGTCATTTTATTTTCTAAATTCCCAGAGAACCTCTTTAATTATGTTCCCTGTAATATGTTAAAGTGATTACTATGGTTTTTAACATATATGCTAGTTGCTGAAGTACAGCAGGAAAGTAAAAAACAACATGTTTTAAATGTAAGAAACACAAAAATAATAAAAATTCAATTTACCCCTTTCCCAATCTTAAAATTCTGAAAATGTCTGATATTAAAATATAAAAAAATATTTTTTCCTCTGCGGTGTACACCGTAACGGAAAAAAAAAATATACTAAAAATGTGTTTTGGTCTCCTTGTACCCCCCTAGAAAATTGAATATAAAGTAATCAAAAAGTTGTATGTACTCCAAAATTGTACCACTAAAAGACTACAGTT
Source organism: Bufo gargarizans (assembly GCF_014858855.1). Classification (NCBI taxonomy): domain Eukaryota; kingdom Metazoa; phylum Chordata; class Amphibia; order Anura; family Bufonidae; genus Bufo; species Bufo gargarizans. The sequence goes on from NC_058085.1 coordinate 10,367,605, forward strand.
TAGGGCTTGTTCACACGACCATGCCGTGGATGCGGAACCAAACCACGGTCGTGTAAATGAGCCCTCAGGCTGAGTCCAGATCACCGTTTAGCTTTCCTTTCTTCAGATCCGTCAGAAGAACAGGAAAAAAAAAAAAAAAACACGCAAAGAAATGGATCCTTTATTTTGAGCATCAGTTTGTGTCAGTTCGGTCAGAGATCAGTTATTTGTAAACAGAGAAAAAGTCCTGCATGCAGGATCATAACTGATGCACAAAAAAAGACGGATCATTTATTTAAAGTACTGATGCTAAAACTAAACAGTGAACACAAACTTAACCACGGAAAATACAAGCCCTCACACAGCTCTGTAGGCAAAAATATACAAAAGTTATGGCTGAATACAAAAAATACAGAAAAAAAAAGTTTAAAAAAAGCTTTTTATTAAAGAGGACCTTTCACCGATCCTGACAATGTGAACTAAGTATACAGACATGGAGAGCGGCGCCCGGGGATCTCACTGCACTTATTATTATCCCTCTTTAAGGTCCTCTTTAAAAATAAAACCCAAAAAGCCTTGGTGGAATTGGCAGTTTTTCCCAATTTACCACGCAAAGAATTTTTTTCCTGTTTTCAAATACAAACTATGGTAAAATAAACAGCGCCATTAAAAAAATACAACTTGTCTTACAAAAATCAAGCCCCTACATGGCTATATGTGAACAGAAAAAGGAAAAAAATACAGGTCCTTCTCAAAAAATTAGCATATTGTGTTAAAGTTCATTATTTCCTGTAATGTACTGATAAACATTAGACTTTCATATATTTTAGATTCATTACACACAACTGAAGTAGTTCAAGCCTTTTATTGTTTTAATATTGATGATTTTGGCATACAGCTCATGAAAACCCAAATTTCCTATCTCAAAAAATTAGCATATTTCATCCGACCAATAAAAGAAAAGTGTTTTTAATACAAAAAAAGTCAACCTTCAAATAATTATGTTCAGTTCTGCACTCAATACTTGGTCAGGAATCCTTTTGCAGAAATGACTGCTTCAATGCGGCGTGGCATGGAGGCAATGAGCCTGTGGCACTGCTGAGGTGTTATGGAGGCCCAGGATGCTTCGATAGCAGCCTTAAGCTTATCCAGAGTGTTGGGTCTTGCGTCTCTCAACTTTCTCTTTCCAATATCCCACAGATTCTCTATGGGGTTCAGGTCAGGAGAGTTGGCAGGCCAATTGAGCACAGTGATACCATGGTCAGTAAACCATTTACCAGTGGTTTTGGCGCTGTGAGCAGGTGCCAGGTCGTGCTGAAAAATGAAATCTTCATCTCCATAAAGCTTTTCAGCATATGGAAGCATGAAGTGCTCCAAAATCTCCTGATAGCTAGCTGCATTGACCCTGCCCTTGATAAAACACAGTGGACCAACACCAGCAGCTGACATGGCACCCCAGACCATCACTGACTGTGGGTACTTGACACTGGACTTCAGGCATTGTGGCATTTCCCTCTCCCCAGTCTTTCTCCAGACTCTGGCACCTTGATTTCCGAATGACATGCAAAATTTGCTTTCATCCGAAAAAAGTACTTTGGACCACTGAGCAACAGTCCAGTGCTGCTTCTCTGTAGCCCAGGTCAGGCGCTTCTGCCGCTGTTTCTGGTTCAAAAGTGGCTTGACCTGGGGAATGCGGCACCTGTAGCCCATTTCCTGCACACGCCTGTACACGGTGGCTCTGGATGTTTCTACTCCAGACTCAGTCCACTACTTCCGCAGGTCCCCCAAGGTCTGGAATCGGTCCTTCTCCACAATCTTCCCCAGGGTCCGGTCACCTCTTCTCGTTGTGCAGCGTTTTCTGCCACACTTTTTCCTTCCCACAGACTTCCCACTGAGGTGCCTTCATACAGCACTCTGGGAACAGCCTATTCGTTCAGAAATTTCTTTCTGTGTCTTACCCTCTTGCTTGAGGGTGTCAATGATGGCCTTCTGGACAGCAGTCAGGTCGGCAGTCTTACCCATGATTGCGGTTTTGAGTAATGAACCAGGCTGGGAGTTTTTAAAAGCCTCAGGAATCTTTTGCAGGTGTTTAGAGTTAATTAGTTGATTCAGATGATTAGGTTAATAGCTCGTTTAGAGAACCTTTTCATGATATGCTAATTTTTTGAGATAGGAATTTGGGGTTTTTATGAGCTGTATGCCAAAATCATCAATATTAAAACAATAAAAGGCTTGAACTACTTCAGTTGGTGTGTAATGAATCTAAAATATATGAAAGTCTAATGTTTATCAGTACATTACAGAAAATAATTAACTTTATCACAATATGCTAATTTTTTGAGAAGGACCTGTATATATGAAAAAAAAAGTCCTTGTCCTGAAAGAGTTGAATGTAGATATAATTATCAGCCGAACAAACACTGCATGCAGCGAAAACTGCACACAAAAAATCCACTGCATTTATAGTATTTAAAAAACAAACAAAAAAAAAACATTCACACGCTGTGGAAAGTTTCTGCAATCAAATCCACACATAGCTGGGGATGGGGTGTGGATATCAATTTGATCTTTGATTCATTTCTGATATTGACAGCCTTTGCAGCAGCTGCCTGAAGCTGAGAGATTCTGGCCTTGAAATAAATAAATAAATAAATAAGACAGATGCCCAAAAGTAAACCTAGGAGCACACCAAAGCGGGTGAAGACAAGCAGGTGTGAATGTGAAGAAGCAGAGAGGTGCCAGTAATCACTGTGAAGTTGGCTGTGAAGGTGGTATATGTATACACTCATCTAAAGAATTATTAGGAACACCTGTTCTATTTCTCATTAATGCGATTATCTAGTCAACCAATCACATGGCAGTTGCTTCAATGCATGTAGGGTTGTGGTCCTGGTCAAGACAATCTCCTGAACTCCAAATTGAATGTCAGAATGGGAAAGAAAGGTGGGCTACAACAGCAGAAGACCCCACCGGGTACCACTCATCTCCACTACAAATAGGAAAAAGAGGCTACACTTTGCACGAGCTCACCAAAATTGGACTGTTGAAGACTGGAAAAATGTTGCCTGGTCTGATGAGTCTCGATTTCTGTTGGGACATTCAAATAGTAGAGTCCAAATTTGGCGTAAACAGAATGAGAACATGTATCCATCATGTCTTGTTACCACTGTACAGGCTGGTGGTGGTGGTGTAATGGTGTGGGGGATGTTTTCTGGGCACACTTTAGGCCCCTTAGTGCCAATTGGCCATCGTTTAAATGCCCCGTGCTACCCGAGCATTGTTTCTGACCATGTCCATCCCTTCATGACCACCATGTACCCATCCTCTGATGGCTACTTCCATCAGGATAATGCACCATGTCACAAAGCTCGAATCATTTCAAATTGGTTTCTTGAACATGACAATGAGTTTACTGTACTAAAATGGCCCCACAGTCACCAGATCTCAACCCAATAGAGCATCTTTGGGATGTGGTGGAACGGGAGCTTCGTGTCCTGGATGTGCATCCCTCAAATCTCCATCAACTGCAAGATGCTAGCCTATCAATATGGGCCAACATTTCTAAAGAAGGCTGTCAGCACCTTGTTGAATCAATGCCACGTAGAATTAAGGCAGTTCTGAAGGCAAAAGGGGGTCCAATTAGTATGGTGTTCCTAATAATTCTTTAGGTGAGTGTATATATATATATATATATATATATATATATAGTCGTGGCCAAAATTTTTGAGAATGACACAAATATTAGTTTTTACAAAGTTTGATGCTAAACTGCTTTTAGATCTTTGTTTCAGTTGTTTCTGTGATGCAGTGAAATATAATTACTCGCACTTCATACGTTTCAAAGGCTTTTATCAACAATTACATGACATTTATGCAAAGAGTCCGTATTTGCAGTGTTGGCCCTTCTTTTTCAGGACCTCTGCAATCCGACTGGGCATGCTCTCAATCATCTTCTGGGCCAATTCCTGACTGATAGCAACCCATTCTTTCATAATCACTTCTTGGAGTTTGTCAGAATTAGTGGGTTTTTGTTTGTCCACCCGCCTCTTGAGGATGACCACAAGTTCTCAATGGGATTATGATCTGGGGAGTTTCCAGGCCATGGACCCAAAATGTCAACGTTTTGGTCCCCGAGCCACTTAGTTATCACTTTTGCCTTATGGCACGGTGCTCCATCGTGCTGGAAAATGCAATGTTCTTCACCAAACTGTTGTTGGATTGTTGGAAGAAGTTGCTGTTGGAGGGTGTTTTGGTTCCATTCTTTATTCATGGCTGTGTTTTGGGGCAAAATTGCGAGTGAGCCCACTCCCTTGGATGAGAAGCAACCCCACACATGAATGGTCTCAGGATGCTTTACTGTTGGCATGACACAGGACTGATGGTAGTGCTCACCTTTTCTTCTCCGGACAAGCCTTTTTCCTGATGCCCCAAACAATCGGAAAGAGGCTTCATCAGAGAATATGACTTTTCCCCAGTCCTCACAGTCCATTCACCATATTCTCTGCAAAAGATCAATCTGTCCCTGATGTTTTTTTGGAGAGAAGTGGCTTCTTTGCTGCCCTTCTTGACACCAGGCCATCTTCCAAAAGTCTTGGCCTCACTGTGCGTGCAGATGCGCTCACACCTGCCTGCTGCCATTCCTGAGCAAGCTCTGCACTGGTGGCACTCCGATCCCGCAGCTGAATCCTCTTTAGGAGACGATCCTGGCGCTTGCTGGACTTTCTTGGACGCCCTGAAGCCTTCTTAACAAGAATTGAACCTCTTTCCTTGAAGTTCTTGATGATCCTATAAATTGTTGATTGAGGTGCAATCTTAGTAGCTACAATATCCTTGTCTGTGAAGCCATTTTTATGCAACGCAATGATGGCTGCACGTGTTTCTTTGCAGGTCACCATGGTTAACAATGGAAGAACAATGATTTCAAGCATCACCCTCCTTTTAACAGGTCAAGTCTGCCATTTTAACCCAATCAGCCTGACATAATGATCTCCAGCCTTGTGCTCGTCAACATTCTCACCTGAGTTAACAAGACGATTACTGAAATGATCTCAGAAGGTCCTTTAATGACAGCAATGAAATGTAGTGGAAAGTTTTTTTGGGGATTAAGTTAATTTATATGGCAAAGAAGGACTATGCAATTCATCTGATCACTCTTCATAACATTCTGGAGTATATGCAAATTGCTATTATAAAAACTTAAGCAGCAACTTTTCCAATATTTATGTAATTCTCAAAACTTTTGGCCACGACTGTATATTGCCGTTGGCCTAGTTTACCCAAGATTGCCAATTGTTTGACTAATAATCCTAGTGACTTTTTGTTAATGACAATTTATCCATTCTGGCCTTCAATTTGGGTAGGAGAACTTCTCTTTTCTTCCAGGTGGACTATGGTTTACAAGTCTGAAGGTGTGTAGGCGGATTTGGGTTTGTTTCAAAGGCTGTAACCTTATGGTGAAGCAAAGCAACCCAGGAGTCCTTGTGGAAAATAGCATGGAAGATGCTGTGAATAAGACCTTGCACCAAAATGTTCTACTCTGGGCATGGCTGCCAAATGTGAAATATGTCCCCTGGGTTGCTGCAGCCACAGAAACTGGAAGAGGAGTAGTTGAGGACATAATATCCAATATGTGCTGGCTGTACATACCAGCGCATGAAGATCTGACAGGCAGCTTCCCATCATACATGACCATGACAGAACAAGACATTGTTAGATGGTTGAAATAAATGTCCTAGAAAATGGGTGTGCCAAAGCATGTAACTGGTGCACTGAAGAAAAGCATTCCAGATGAACAGATGGCCATAGAGACGTTTCTATGAAGTACAGTCAGCCCAATGAAAATGGCTGAATGGCCTGAATCTTCTGACTGCTTATCTCCACAATTCAGAATTATTGAAGACTGCTGGATTAGTAAATGACATAAGAGAATTCTGCTGAACGTGCATTTAATGTCACACCAACTATAAAACCCAGGGCTGTGGCATCATCAGGAGTCCACGTGTTTGTAATGCCTTTCATTGGTGGGCTTTAGGATTAATAAATTGTCATAGATGTCCACCTCAATGGATGGCCCTGTCATGTTTTTGCTTTCCTAGCAGCAGTTTTATCACAGAGGTTCCTAAAGGCAAAAAAAAACTGGCCAGGTGTGTGTAAGGGACTATTCCAAAGCAAGAAGACCCATGACAATGAACTCCTAGCAGGAACATGGACAGAAATGTGGTTTACAGAGAGGACAACCCTTCTTTTAAATCTTGAGCCAAAGTCATTGTTAAATAACAATTGCCTTTGTTGCAATCATGTGTTATTCAACTACATCAGCCTGGGCTGGATTTCAGATTCTTTTGAAATTTTTTTTTTTTAAAGAAACATTAGCTTTAAACTCAGGGGTTTAATAGTGGTCCGGCCTGTCCTAATACCAGGAGATGGAAAGCTTCATTACATCGAATTCTTAGTAGGTCAAGTGCATCGTATGTTATGCTCCTTTTTTGGTAGCTTGCCAGACATCTTTAAAACACCCGACCAAAGCAAACCTAGCAGACATTCAATCCTTCCCAATCTCCAAAATGCCTGTCACATAGTGAATCTAGGAATCTGTGCACCACAGATGATTAAAACCATGTCCCTTGTCTTCAGTGATGTCTTATTAAATAGACTGCACTGTACCTCCAAAGTAATGTCTGTGTCATTATGTACACTATCCCCCCATAGTAATATCTATGTCTTATTATATACACTTTACTGGACCTCCATACTGTACCCTCATAGTAATATCTATGTCTTATTATATACACTGCACCCCCATAAATAATGTCCATGTCTCTATATATACATTATGCTGTACTCCATAGTAATGCCCATTATATACAGAGGATATGCACCCCCTATATAAAGTATAGCCCTCTACATACATGGACAGAATTATTGGCACCACAATGGTCACTGAAATGACTCAAAACTGACAAAAGTAATTCACTGAAAATCAGAAATTGCTTTTGAATTGTGGTTCAACAGAATAATTTTAAAAAACATGCTAATTAGTGTTGATCGAGCACAAAACTTCTCGGGTGCTCGAGTAAAACACTTTGGGATGCTCAGGTGCTCTACAGAGCACCCGAGCACAATGGAAGTCAATGGGAGAACCCGAGCATTAAACCAGGCACCCCAAGCTCTGAAGAGGGGAGGGTGTCTGGTTCATAGGAAAAGGTCAGAAATTGATGGAAACACCACCGAAATGGTTCGGGAACAGCAGGGGGAGGATGTCTGGATGCATCTTGTACTCCCAGGTCGCTGCTGGGAACGATGTTGTCCGAGTAGTACGCCACTATTACAGACTGACAATAATACGCACAAAACCGAAGATAAAATCGATTTTAGAGGAAACATTGTTAGGAAACATTCTTTCCTGTATATTTACTTGTATATAAGGTGCAAGTGCTGCCAGAAATTACAAGGAAGAGGCACTCCGATACAACCTGTATATCACATAATGGAGGGCCTCATTCACATTGTGGTACAATTGTTCAGGCAGTGGGACTCACACTCATAAAGCCTATGCACTAAGTGAAAGGGCTGCCAAAAATTGCAAGGAACTGGCACTTCAATACACCACTTTATTACACATAAATTATGATTGATGGCCTGCTGGTGACCCTCTAACACATTATGGTTGAGGGCCTGCTGCTGAGCTGACCCTAGAAAACATTAGGAGCAAGGGCATCCTAATAAGCATGTTGATATGATGGAGGAGGACGAGGACGAGAAAAGGAAGATTGAACCATATACCCTTTTTTGTGGTGGAAGGGGTGCATGAGAATACAGCGTATTCAGTACATTCTAAACAACACATTTAAAGTGCCTTTATGTTCAGCCGCTTTCCTCTGGTGGAGCAGAGAAGTCAGGGGCAATCCAGGCCTTGTTCATTTTTATATGAGTCAACCGGTCAGCATTTCCAGTTGACAGGCGGATGCGCTTATCTGTTATAATGCCCCCAGCAGCACTAAATACCCGATCTGACAAAATGCTGGCAACAGGGCAGGTCAGCACCTCCAAGGCGTAGAGCGCAAGTTCGTGCCACGTGTCCAGCTTGGACACCCAGTAGTTGTAAGGCACAGAGGAATCATTGAGGACGCTGACACGGTCTGCTACGTACTTCTTCACCATCTTCCAAAACTTTTCCCTCCTTGTGACACTAGGCCGCGCATCAGGGTGAGGGTGCTGGCGGGGTGTCATGAAACTGTCCCAGGCTTTGGAGAGTGTTGCCCTGCCTCTGTTGGAACTGCTGTGTGTACCCTTGTCTCTGCCAGCGTTGTCAGCTGGAAATTTTTGGAGCAGTTTTTCCACAAGGACCTTCTGGTATTGCACCATTTTGCTTGTCCTCTCCACCACAGGAATGAGATATGAGAAGTTCTTTTTGTAGCGGGGGTCGAGAAGGGTGAACAACCAGTAATCGGTGTTGGCCAAAATGCGTATAATGCGAGGGTCACGGGAAAGGCAGCATAACATAAAGTCAGCCTTGTGTGCCAGAGTCCCAACAGACAAGACTTCGCTATCGTCATCAGTAGGGTGACTCTCAATCTCCTCATCCTCTTCCTTCTCTTCGGCCCATCCAGGCTGAACAGATGGAATAAACCTGCTATGGGTACTACCTTCTGTAGCGGAGGCAACCGTCTTCTGCTCCTCCTCATAATCATCCAATTCGTGATGAGAAGACGAACTGAGGGTGGTCTGGCTATCATCCTGTGTACTGTCTTCCCCCATTTCCACCTCTTCCTCATGTAAAGTGTCAGCCTTCATTGTGAGCAGCGAGAGTTTCAGTAGACACAGAAGTGGGATGGTTACGCTGATAATGGCGGCATCGCCGCTCACCATCTGTGTTGATTCCTCAAAGTTGAGTAAAACCTAACAGAGGTCAGACATCCATGCCCACTCATTGCTTGTGAAGAGCAGAAGCTGAATGATAAGGTGACGACCATGTTGCAGCTGGTATTCCACTTCTGCCCTCTGCTGCTCACAAAGCCTGGCCAACATGTTGAACGTTGAGTGAGCTGGCAATTGCAAGCGCTGCTGCAGCATTGACAGACCGTTGGAGGCTGTCGATGACTTGTCGACAAGTGCTAACTTATACCAGCTTGAAAAATGTATCATAAGTGGCCCATGCCAGTATTTCGTGTGCATTAGGCGAATAATACATTGCTGATTTTCGCAATCAAGAATATAATCTCGAATTCACGAATATATGACGAATATTCTACAAAATATTTGTGAAATATCACGAATTCGAATATTGCCCCTGCCGCTCATCACTAAGTATCTCATCTTCTGGAATGGACTTACTTCCTTGTCCTTAGTTTTCTTGTTATAATGTACCTGTGCTCTGGGGCACATCAGTTCAGAGCTTTGACAACATGCAGATTTGTCCTACATACAAACCCCCACGAAGCAGATAAAACAAGAATCACCAGTTCGGTCGAGAGAGCTTAACACCATTGATATATCTATTATGGAACCTGAAAATACCTACTCCACCATTCTGGATGTGTATGAAAGGCCTGCAACACCATGTCGTGGGAAAAAAAACTTATGTCATGGACAACTGAAGCCCACAACCTAGTAGTGGCAAATAAGAGTCTCCTGAATGGCAAAGTGGACACAGATATTTTCTGCACATATTGTGTCCACCTGTCATCTCCTGCAGTAAAGTCGTGTATATGGTATAAAGCTTCACTTACACAAGCTTTACAAATGCACCTTAAGTTGCACAGCAAGTCAGATAAATACGTTAACAGCTCCCATTGAGACTTTTGGGAATGCCAAGGATCTGAAATGTTCCATCCACAATGAAGCTCTGAAATATAACTGCTTTGAAGATGCCACCTACTGCCTTGCTGGTGTCCACAATAATCACCAAGTTGAGCCGTTGCTTGAGGCTTCTGAGAGGGAGAAGGACTTCAAAAATGTCCTTGAGAAATTAATTGTACAGCAAAGAGAGACTGAGATGAGAGCATAGGCGTGCGCCCGGGGTGTGCCAGGTGTGCCTGGGCACACCCTAATAAGTTTGTCACCACTGTGCTCACTGCCCCCCGCTGATTCCTCTGTCTGTTATGCTGGCTGATGCCGCACTGTCATTTAATTTGCAATACCTGGCTGTGGGTTGCCGGCGGGCGGCGGCTAGTATTCACATAGGAGGGCGGAGTCTCAGACCCAGTGGAAGCAGAGAGGGAGCCGTACGGTGCGCGCTGTGCGGCGCAGGCTGAGGTGACGTCACGTCACGCTGCATCTGCGTGCCCCGCGCGCCTGCTAGCTGGTGAGGTAAGGGCATATAAAAAAAGAAGTATGTACCCCCCCCTGTCCCACAGTGCTATGCCTCCTCTGTTGTCCCCTGTATTACCCTGGTACCCCTCAGTTATATAATATATCTGAGGGGTATCAGGGTAAATTATACAGGGGGTAATATAACTAGGGGTATCAGGGTACATGAGGGGTAATATAACTGAGGAGGTCTCGGCTACTATCAGGCATTATGCAGGGGTAATATAACTTATCTTACCCCTCACCCCTATATTATGTCCCTGATAGCCCTCCTCAGTTAGATAGCCCTTAGTTATATTACCCCCTGTATAATGTCCCCTGATAGTTATATTACCCCTGTATAATGTCCCCTGATACCCCTCAGTTATATAATATACCTGAGGGGTATCAGGTTAAATTATACAGCTCAGGGTAATATAACTAAGGGGTATCAGTGTACCTTATTATACAGGGGTAATATAACTAAGGGGTATCAGGGGACATTATTATATAGGGGTACTATAAATGAGGAGGGCTATCAGGGGACATTATACAGGGGTAATATAACTTATATTGCCCCTGTATAATGTCCTTGATAGCCCTCCTCAGTTATATTACCCCTGTATAATGTACCCTGATACCCCTTAGTTATATTACCCCTGTATAATGTCCCCTAATAGCCCTCCTTAGTCATATCTCATCCACAGATCCCCCATAACAGTGTGTCATCCACAGATCCCCCATAACAGTGTGTCATCCACAGATCCCCCATAACAGTGTGTCATCCATAGAGCCCACCTAACAATGTCATCCACAGAGCCCCCCTAACAATGTCATCCACAGAGCCCTCATAACAGTGAGTGTGTCATCCACAGATTCCCCCTAACAGTGTGATCCACAGATCCCCATAACAGTGTGATCCACAGATTCCCCATAACAGTGTGATCCACAGATTCCCCCATAACAGTGTGATCCACAGATTCCCCCATAACAGTGTGATCCACAGATTCCCCCATAACAGTGTGTCATCCACAGATTCCCCCATAACAATGTGTCATCCACAGATTCCCCCTAACAGTGTGATCCACAGATTCCCCCTAACAGTGTGATCCACAGATCCCCCATAACAGTGTGTCATCCACAGATCCCCCATAGCAGTGTGTCCTCCACAGATCCCCCATAACAGTGTGTCATCCACAGATCCCTCATAACAGTGTGTCATCCACAGATCCCCCATAACAGTGTGTCATCCACAGATCCTCCATAACAGTGTGTCACCCACAGATCCCTCATAACAGTGTGTCATCCACAGATCCCCCATAACAGTGTGTCATCCACAGATCCTCCATAACAGTGTGTCACCCACAGATCCCCCATAACACTGTGTCATCCACAGATCCCCCATAACAGTGTGTCATCCACAGATCCCCCATAACAGTGTGTCATCCACAGATCCCCATAACAGTGTGTCATCCACAGATCCACCATAACAGTGTGTCATCCACAGATCCTCCATAACAGTGTGTCATCCACAGATCCTCCATAACAGTGTGTCATCCACAGATCCTCCATAACAGTGTGTCATCCACAGATCCCCTATAACAGTGTGTCATCCACAGATCCCCCATAACAGTGTGTCATCCACAGATCCCCCATAACAGTGTGTCATCCACAGATCCCCCATAACAGTGTGTCATCCACAGATCCCCCATAACAGTGTGTCATCCACAGATCCCCCATAACAGTGTGTCATCCACAGATCCCCCATAACAGTGTGTCATCCACAGATCCCCCATAACAGTGTGTCATCCACAGATCCTCCATAACAGTGTGTCATCCACAGATCCTCCATAACAGTGTGTCATCCACAGATCCTCCATAACAGTGTGTCATCCACAGATCCTCCATAACAGTGTGTCATCCACAGATCCCCCATAACAGTGTATCATCCACAGATCCCCCATAACAGTGTGTCATCCACAGATCCCCCATAACAGTGTGTCATCCACAGATCCTCCATAACAGTGCGTCATCCACAGATCCCCCATAACAGTGTCATCCACAGATCCCTCATAACAGTGTGTCATCCACAGATCCCCCATAACAGTGTGTCATCCACAGATCCTCCATAACAGTGTGTCATCCACAGATCCCCCATAACAGTGTGTCATCCATAGAGCCCACCTAACAATGTCATCCACAGAGCCCCCCTAACAATGTCATCCACAGAGCCCTCATAACAGTGAGTGTGTCATCCACAGATTCCCCCTAACAGTGTGATCCACAGATCCCCCATAACAGTGTGTCATCCACAGATCCCCCATAACAGTGTGTCATCCACAGATCCCCCATAACAGTGTGTCATCCACAGATCCCCCATAACAGTGTGTCATCCACAGATCCACCATAACACTGTGTCATCCACAGATCCCCCATAACAGTGTGTCATCCACAGATCCCCCATAACAGTTTGTCATCCATAGATCCACCATAACAGTGTGTCATCCACAGATCCACCATAACAGTGTGTCATCCACAGATCCTCCATAACAGTGTGTCATCCACAGATCCTCCATAACAGTGTGTCATCCACAGATCCTCCATAACAGTGTGTCATCCACAGATCCCCATAACAGTGTGTCATCCACAGATCCCCCATAACAGTGTGTCATCCACAGATCCCCCATAACAGTGTGTCATCCACAGATCCCCCATAACAGTGTGTCATCCACAGATCCCCCATAACAGTGTGTCATCCACAGATCCCCATAACAGTGTGTCATCCACAGATCCCCCATAACCGTGTGTCATCCACAGATCCTCCATAACAGTGTGTCATCCACAGATCCTCCATAACAGTGTGTCATCCACAGATCCTCCATAACAGTGTGTCATCCACAGATCCCCCATAACAGTGTATCATCCACAGATCCCCCATAACAGTGTGTCATCCACAGATCCCCCATAACAATGTGTCATCCACAGATCCCCCATAACAGTGTGTCATCCACAGATCCCCCATAACAGTGTGTCATCCACAGATCCCCCATAACAGTGTGTCATCCACAGATCCCCCATAATAGTGTCATCCACAGATCCCTCATAACAGTGTGTCATCCACAGATCCCCCATAACAGTGTGTCATCCACAGATCCTCCATAACAGTGTGTCATCCACAGATCCCCCATAACAGTGTGTCATCCACAGATCCCCCATAATAGTGTCATCCACAGATATCCCATAACAGTGTGTCATCCACAGATCCCCCCTAACAGTGTGATCCACAGATCCCCCCATAACAGTGTGTCATCCACAGATCCCTCATAACAGTGTGTCATCCACAGATCCCCCATAACAGTGCGCCTGCGCACTGAGGAGAGACTGAAAGGAGGGGAAGATCCGCGGAAGCAAGCAGAGGACGGCACAGCAGACGACTGAATAGCATCTTTTGTAAGTAAATTATTTTATTATAATGCTGAAACTGCTTTAAACTCTAAAGAAAAGTTTTGGAGAGTGTGTCTCTCTTTCTCAGGTCTGAAGCAATACCGGGGAAGAAAGGAAAACTCTAGAAAGCTTGTCTTTTAAGTATTAGGTTAGTACAATAAAAAGGTATCCCTGCAGACCGCAATACTCGTCTATTGTAATCTTATTTATATATACTTATTTTGTTTGTTTTCAGTAGTATGATTAAGTAGTGAAAAATATTAGTGCCCCCCCATTTTTGACTGTGGTATATTATGGAGGACAGGTGAAAATCAGGCAGAACTTCGGTATCTTAAAAACAGACAAAGCTTGCTTTGTGACCCAGAAGATCTGAATGAAGGTCTTATCTTCGTAACTCTACAAAGATCCTTAGATGACATCATGGCTCATATAAAGAGATGGCGTTGGGAATTGTAATGTCCTGGTGTGCCATTACCACTCCTACCATTTCCAATGTGCTAATGTATATTATCTAATGTACTTCTTGTCATCTCCTAATAATGTGCATATTTATTCATGTAACTGTTTATGTTCATGCAATTACCTGGTCCACCAGCAGATGGCGGCAGCATTGGCAGAGATAGTTTCTCTCGGGAAGAACCTTCTGGTTCCTCCCAGCCCTCTTTAGAGAGGTAGGAGTTTATTTAGTCAGTAGGTTAGTCTACCCTACCCCCTCGCGGGGAGAGGTTGTGTGAAGAGTCTTGTCTGACTTAACCCCTGCTAGGGGAAGGCAGCAGGCCTGGTTCTGTCTGGACAGGTTCTGTTAGTCCTACGCCAGCCTTATCACTAGAGGTTGGGCACATCCAAGCTAAAGCTAGAGCTTGAGGTACTCCAAAGCCAGGACAAGAAGTTTCTAGGATTAAAGATAAAGTAAGAGACAGACTACAGCAAAACCTAAGTTCCAGCAGAAGAGGAAGATAAGTTTTTGCCTGCCAAAGTTAAGCCAATACCTGCTGATGACCAAGATATTGTTTGGAAGCTGTTTGGATTACCAATTCATGCCAAGTAAAAGCAACTGTTGAACGTTACTACAAAGTCTGGACTCCATTTATTCTACCTATTCCCCATCCAAGTTCACCTACCCCTTTTTGCACTGCTTCGGACTACACCATGTCTGGGATCCACAGATATCCAGGTACGAACACCGTGACACGTGTACATAACATCTACAGAGGCAACTCTGGCAATCCTACCCTAGGTACCAACATTACCATCTACAAAGGGAGCCTGGAGCTTCCGCTGCTTAACCGCAACTGGCATCACGTTTACTTGCTCTATAAGAGGGACAAATTTCGTAGAAACCTCCTAAGGGATAAGGGATACCCCAGGTGTGGCTAGTGGGCCCGTTGCAGAATCAGATATCACACTGGACGTAAACACAGCAGCTAATGACATATATCTTATGTGGAAGAGGGTCGGCACTGCTAGAATAGATGCGGTGCACGAGTCAGTGGGGAGACGTCCCAATACATGCAATGTAGAAGGAAAGACCGGCACTCGTGATCTGGTGATAAAAGAACTGTATCGTGGACAAAAATCAACCAGTGTCGTCAGAAGACTCTACAGCGATTTATGAGTTTCCAGGTTATGAGCACTGAGAGATTTTCTTTGGGATGACATTACTGGGACAATGGGACTGTGTTACGTCAGTATAGATAGAAAAGGTGAACTGTCATTCATTGGAAATAATAACAAATTTTAGGGATTGGGCTGCGCTGACAAAAAATATATAGTGATGCATGACCAGTTAGAGAGGTTCCTCAGTCTGTGTCCTTTTATGAGGTATCAGATCTGATAACACACAAATACATCTTTACCACCACCTTCACTGAGCCAATTTACGCTGTGGTTTGGTATTGTGCAGCTTGATGAGGGTTAACAGTTAATCCGTAGAGGACCTCCGCCGTGCATGTACGGCTGATCAGGCGGGTGCAGGAGCTGCTTCCGCCTGATCAGCGACATGGACCCGGCAGTTACTGACAGCCAGGCCCCTGCTGCATACGCTGGCATCGGTGAAAACACTGATGCCGGCGTATTAACCCCTTGTATGCCGCGGTCAAAGGCTTTGAGGAGGGTATGGGTGCCCTCCACATCTCCATCAGGTCCCCGCACTGCAGTGACAGGGACCCGATGGCAGAGAAGGCACTCCTATACCTTCCATAGGCATCGGAGCTTGTCTTCTACGGAAGCCTGTGAGATGCAGCCCTTAGGCTGGGTCTCACAGGCAGGCTGTTAGCAAGGATGTATTGTAATGCATTGCAGTGGGGATCAGACCCCAGAGTGGGACAAAAATAAAAAGTAAAAAAAAATAAAAAGGTTAAAAAAGTTTTTTTCATAATAAAAAAATATAAAGTTTCAAGTAAAAAAAAAAAGTGCTTTCCCAAAATAAAACATAAAATTGTGAAAAAAACCAACAAACAGAGATATTGGGTATTGCTGTGTCCGTAACTACCGGCTCTACAAAAATATCACATGAGCCTCCCCCTCACCTGAATGCTGTAGAAAAAATTAAATAAAAACTGTGCTGAAACAACCAAACTATGGCTCTTAGAATATGGAGACACTGAAACATGATTTTTTTGTTTCACAGATGCTGTTATTGTGTAAAGTCTAAATAAATAAAATAAAGTAGACATATTAGGCTTTGTGGCGTCCATAGCAAACTGCTGTATAAAAATATCACATGACTTAACCCCTGTTACGCCTTGCACGGCATCGGGAACTGCCTTCTATGGGAGCCGAGGAGATCCAGCCTCAGACCCGTCTCCTAGGCAACCTGTTAGTGTATGACTCAGTGTCATACATTAACAGGCAATGCATTACAATACAGATGTATTGTAATGCATTGCAGAGGGGATCAGACCCCCAAAAGTGAATGTCATAAATAAAGTAAAGTAAAAAAAAGTAAAAAAAGAGGGTTTTTAATAAAATTAATAAAGTAATAAAATTAATAAAGTAAAAAAGAAAACAAAACCGCCCCTTTCCCCTTATTTTATAATAAAAACCAGAAAAAAAAAAAAAACACACATATTAGGTATCGCTGCGTCCGTAATGACCGGCTCTATAAATATATCACATGATCCACCCTGTCCGATAAATACCATAAAAAAATTAATAAAAACTGTAAAAAAGCCATTTTTGGCACCTTACATCACAAAAAGTGCAACACCAAGCGATCAAAAAGGCGTATGCCCCCCAAAATGGTATCAATAAAACCATCACCTCATCCCGCAAAAAATTAGCCCCTACCTAAGACAATCGCCTAAAAAATAAAAAAAACTATAGGTCTCAGAACATGGAGACACTAAAATCTGATTATTATTTTTTTTACTTCAAAACTGCTATTATTGTCCTAAAGTGAAAAAAATAAAAAAGTATACATATAAGGTATAACAGCTCTATAAAAATGTCACATGAACTAACCACTCAGGTGAACACCGTAAAAAAGAAAAAAAAAACAATGTAAAAAAAAGCAAATTTGGTCACATTACATCACAAAAATTGCAACAGCAAGTGATAAAAAGGCGTATGCTCCCAAAATAGTACCAGTCAGACCATCACCTCACCCCACTAAAAATGAGACCCTACCTGAGAGAATCGGTCAAAAAATCTAAAAGCTATGGCTCTCAGACTATGAGACACTAAAATATCATTATTCAAAAATGCTATTATTGGGTAAAACTTAAATAAATAAGAAAAAGTATACATATTAGGTATTACTACGTGCTCTAGAAAAAAGTTACATGACCTAATTCCTCAGGTAAACGCTGTAAAAAAAAAAAAAAAAAGTGCCAAAACATCAATTTTTTTGTTACCTTGCATCACAAAAAACGTAATATAGAGCAATAAAAAAATCATATGTACCCAAAAATAGTACCAATAAAACTGGCACCATATCCCGTAGTTTTCAAAATGTGATCACTTTTTTGAGTTTCTACTGTAGGGGTGCATCAGGGGGGCTTCAAATGGGACATGGTGTCAAAAAACCAGTCCAGCAAAATCTGCCTTCTAAAAACCGTACGGCATTCCTTTCCTTCTGTGCCCTGCCGTGTGCCCGTACAGCGGTTTACGACCACATATGGGGTGTTTCTGTAAACTACAGAATCAGAGCCATAAATATAAAGTTTTGTTTGGCTGTTAACCCTTGCTTTGTAACTTGAAAAAAATTATTAAAATGGAAAACCTGCCAAAAAATGAAATTTTGAAATTGTATCTCTATTTTCCATTAATTCTTGTGGAACACCTAAAGGGTTAACAAAGTTTGTAAAATCAGTTTTGAATACCTTGAGGGGTGTAGTTTCTAGAATGGGGTTATTTTTGGGTGGTTTCTATTATGTAAGCCTCACAAAGTGACTTCAGACCTGAACTGGTCCTTGAAAAGTGAGATTTTGAAAATTTCTGAAAAATTTCAAGATTTGTTTCTAAACTTCTAAGCCTTGTAACATCACCAAAAAATAAAATGTCATTCCCAAAATGATCCATGAAGTAGACATATTGGGAATGTAAAGTAATAACTATTTTTGTAGGTATTACTATGTATTATAGAAGTAGAGAAATTGCTGTGGACTACTGGAGGCAGAACTGTCAACAAGGTGACTCATGCAAATTGAACTAGTCATATTTGGTTTTTTCGCGTCCATAACAACCTGCTTTATAAAAATACCACATCATCTAACCTGCCTGATGAACATTGTAAAAAATAAAATCGGTGCCAAAACAGCAAATTCTTTCCTTGCCTCACAAAAAGTGTAATATAGAGCAACCAAAAATCATATGTACCCTAAAATAGTACCAACAAAACTGCCACCTTATCCCGTAGTTTCCAAAATGGGGTTACTTTTTTGGAGTTTCTACTCTAGGGGTCTTCAAATGTGATATGGCAACTTAAAATTATCACAGTGAAATCTGCCCTCAAAAATCCATATGGCGGGTGACGAAGGAGCAGACTGCCGTGAAAGCCAAGTACCCGGCTGTGGTGAAGAAGCATGAATATTTGGACCACACTGCTGACGTACAACTACATGCTTGGGGGGAAACATTGGAGGAAGCATTTGAACAATGTGCCAAGGCTATGTTCGGCTACATGACTGATATAGAGACTGTGTCGCCTATAGATACAGTAGACGTGGAGGCTAAAGGGGGGGATTTGCTCTCTTTACTGTATAACTTCCTAGACGAGTGGCTCTATAAGTTCAGTGCTGATCAGTACTTCATACCTCGGGAGGTGAAAGTGCTACACATAGACAGAATGAATTTCAAGATCCGTTCTATTGGGTGGGGAAAAGAATTTAGTTTATCTAAGCACCCACAGGGCACAGAAGTGAAAGCCATTACATATTCAGCCATGCAGATCTGTGATGAAGAGAAGCCTGAGGTTTTCGTCATTATAGATATTTGAAGTTTACTAGAATTCTCCTCGATCATTAGAGACGGCAGAGATTCCTCGGAACAACCATGGAGATGGATGCCTTACCTTCTGCACTGGACACTTTTATATACCATGATTTAGGAAACTATATGGTGCTTGCATGGGGGTGGAAATTAATCTGTACTAGTAACGGCAGGTTCTCACCGGTGCTGGGAGTTCCGTTTTGCTCCGTCCTGGTGGATGTCTATGGGCACAAATGGCTGTTCCATTATATATATAATTTTTTTTTATCTCTTTCCCCCCATCATGTATGACGGAGCTGTTGTTTGTGCCTGTGGACCTGTATTGGGATGGAGCAAAACGGAATTCCTCTTAAAGGGTTCCGTTATAATGGAATTTCTAGCGCTGGTGCGAATCTGTCCTAAGAGGACTATATTTGGGGCAGATGTCCGCGTTCGGGTTTTCTGATGCAGCTACGAGTGGATTTAAAAATAAAAAAAATAAAATGATTTAGGCTTTCTTTTATGTGTCCTTTTCGAAGAGATCCCATCCTGGTTTTAGCCACTGGGGCTGCATGGGGAGGCCTGAATGTGGAGACCCAGCCTTATAGCAAGGCGTTAAAACCACTTGCTGTTTGCACTGAAGACTGGAAATAAATCTATTTTTAATGAGAAAAATAAAATAAAATCCATATGGCGTTCCTTTCCTTCTGCGCCTTGCCGTGTGCCCGTACAGCAGTTTACGACCACAAATGTGGTGTTTCTGTAAACTACAGAATCAGGGCAATAAATATTAAGCTTTGTTTGGCTGTTAACCCTTGCTTTGTTACTGGGAAAAAATGGATTAAAATGGAAAATCTGCCCAAAAAGTGAAATTCAGAAATTTCATCTCTATTTTCCATTAATTCTCGTGAGACACCTAAAAGGTTAACAAAGTTAGTAAAATCCGTTTTGAATACCTTGAGGGGTGTAGTTTTTAAAATGGGGCCATTTATGGGGGGTTTCTATTATGCAAGCCTCACAAAGTGACTTCAGACCTGAACCGGTACTTAAAAAGTGGATTTTGGAAATTTTCCGAAAATTTTTAAGATTTGCTTCTAAATTTATAACCCTTCTAACGTCCCCAAAAAATAAAATGGCATTCACAAAATGATCCAAACATAAAGTTGACATATGGGGAATGTAAAGTAATAACTATTATATGAGGTATCACTTTCTGTCTTAAAAGCTGAGAAATAGAAATGTGGAAAGCTGCAAATTTTTTGGTAAATTTTGCAATTTTTGGTAAATTTAGAATTAAAAAAAAATTTTAAAATGAAAAAAATTGACTTAAATTTACCACTGTCATAAAGTACAATATGTGACGAGAAAACCATCAGACAATGGCTTGGATAAGTAAAAGTGTTCCAAAGTTATAACTAGAGATGAGCGAATTTAATATTTTGAAATTTGTTCACTCTTCATTTACTGGTAAAAGGTGAATTGCGTTATGGATTCCATTACCACGGACCATAACGCAATTCTATGACGGAATGCATAACGGAATGCCTTTAGAGGCATTCCGTTATTCATTCCATCATAATTGAAGTCTATGGGCTGCAAAGCGGAAACGGGACGGATCCATTATGCAGGCCATAGACTTCTATTAGAGACATAGAGACATAACTATCCCTATATACTATATAGCAGTCCCAAGTTTTCTACCACAAATAAATGTTTTTCCTAAATAAAGTATATTACAAAAATGTTCCCTGTCACTGTTAGACATTAGCAAAAAATAAAAATAAATGAAATGGCAGTTACACTTTAAGGATCCATTCACACGTCCACAAGGAAATTGCAGATCCGCAAAACACGGACACCGGCCATGTGCATTCAGCATTTTGCGGACCGCACATAGCTGGCACTATGATAGAAATTGCTCTATCTTTTTTGCGGGGTCGCTGAACGGAAGTACGGTTGCAGACAGCACACCGTGTGCTGTCCGCATCTTTTGGCGCCCCATTGAAATAAATGGGTACGCATCCGTTCCGCACAGAAGCGGACCCATTCATGCGGATATGTGAATGGACCCTTAAGGCACATTAGTCTCTGGATTATTAGAAACATACTAAATTAGGGTCAATGCCCTCAACATGTTAAGTGACCATCAATAAAGGGGAATTGCCCTATTGCCATTGCTGTAACTTGTTGATGAGTGATCTCTCTATCTATCTCATATCTATCTATTGTGACACAGCGAGGGGTTTTGTCTGGGAAGGCAGGTATAACGTTTGCACATCCTAAATAACAGCGACATTCAATTTCATTTATTTGCGCATACACTTACAAAACCTGCGCTACTGTGCGTGTGACATGCTACAGGCTGTGGCCCTGGATGCGCTGGTTTCCAGCAGCCAGGTGAGGTCAAATACCGGACTGGAGTTTAAGTGCCGGTCTGGATTTTGGCAGCACCTGGCTGTCCTTAAATAGGCAGCTGGGCTCAGCAGCTGAGTCTCTGTGTTGGGATCTGAGATTTTGTGCCGGACTGAGAGCCATGTGCAGGGGGAACAGACCCCCTAATGCCTGCTGTGGACTACTGGAGGCAGAACTGCCAACAAGGTGACTTGAACTTTCCATTTCTGTGTGAATTAACACCAAAGACTGCCAAGTGACGTGTTGTTTTATGCAGCTGCCGCAAGTCTGAATAAACACTGAAGTCTGAGTTAAGAACTTGTATTTTGCCTCGGAGCGAAACCCCAAACTATCTGTCTATTTATATCTAATTATCTATTTATCTTTCTATTTCATACTTTCCATCTTATACTCTGAGAAGACCATTTTGTGTGGTCATAGATGTTTCCGTGTATCATCTTTCTCCTCATACATGTTGCTGAACATGCTGAGATTATCTCAGAATTGTATTACAATAGATATCTGCATATTATATATAATGGTATATTATCATTTTGGAAACTGTAGATTGCAGCTGCAAAAGTGCTAATTGACAACTGTGTCTCATCCTCATCATGAACCTCTTGAGACACTAATTGCTGTTGACTTATTGGCAACTGTGTCTCATCATCATCATCCACCTCGTGAAACACTAATTGCCGTTCCACACCATCATCTTCTTCTGACTGTGGATGCTCAAGAGTTTGGGCATCAGTGCACAAGATCTCCTCATGTCTGTGAAGGTTCTCATTTATCCAGGTCATGATATATATCTGTAAAGAATAAATCAAGGCAACTGGACGTACTGTAGATTTCTTGTACTTACATCTAAAAGGAACAGGTCACACCTTTGAAGACAGTCAAGTACGTGTTTTGGATAAGGAGGCCGATTGGTACAAATGAGGCGTGAAGGAGGCCATCTACGTAAAAATGGAGAAGCCAAGCTTGAATAGAGGTGGGGGGGTTAGACATCTATTGTCTTCCACATACAATGCTGTCTTGACACCTTTTTCTGGGAAGTCTTTATCACCTACTGACTCCAATTAGGATAATGGAATCAACACCTTTGACCCAATGCTGGGTATAATTACCAGATGTGGATTCAGTTACATATTTATTCCCAGAATTTTTGTACAATAACTCAGAATTGAGAAAGCTCGTTGGAGAACAAGTGAAACGTTTTCAAGAAATCTACAGTACATCCAGTTGCTTTGATTTATTCTTTACAGATAAGATCTCCTCATGTCCCTCTTCAAGCGGGCTTGACAAGAGGCCCAAATCAAGGAATGGCGACGAAAAGAGCTCCTCGGAATATCCGAGTGTGGGATCAGTTGTTTGGCAAGACTCTCCATGGTGGGAGGAAGGAGGATGAGGGTGAGGATTGTATTGATCAGACTCTTGGGTAATGAGACTGGACTTTGTGGAAGACAGGGTGGTGCTTAACCGACTGGAAGCATTATCTGCTGCAATCCAACCGACCACCTGGTTGCACTGACTTCAAGAGTGGTGTCCTGCGCCGCCCTGGGAAACTGGGACATGAAGCTAGGTATCGTGGATGAGTCTGTTTCTTGTGCTCTGGCAGCACGCACAGTTTCGCCATGCCCCTGGCCACTGCCTGTAGTATGTCACACGTACAGCAGCGCAGGTTTTGTAAGTGTATGCGCAAATAAATTAAATTGAATGTCACCGTTATTTAGGATGTGCAAACGTTATACAGGAGATGTAGCACAGGTAACGTCGCTGTCATCAGCGGCTAATAAAAAATTACAGGGAATGTCACAGATATTTGGATGCACAAACGTTATACAGGAGATGTAGCGCAGGTAATGTCGCTGCTGTCACCAGCAGCTAACGTTATACAAGAGATGTAGAGCAGATAGTGTCACTGCTGTCACCAGCGGCTAACGTTATACAGGAGATGTAGCGCAGGTAATGTCGCTGCTGTCACCAGCGGCTAACGTTATACAGGAGATGTAGTGCAGGTAATGTCGCTGCTGTCACCAGCGGCTAACGTTATACAGGAGATGTACTGCAGGTAATGTCGCTGCTGTCACCAGCGGCTAACGTTATACAGGAGATATAGTGCAGGTAATGTCGCTGCTGTCACCAGCGGCTAACGTTATACAGGAGATGTAGCTCAGGTAATGTTGCTGCTGTCACCAGCAGCTAACGTTATACAGGAGATGTAGAGCAGATAGTGTCGCTGCTGTCATCAGCGGCTAACGTTATACAGGAGATGTAGCGAAGGTAATGTCGCTGCTGTCACCAGCAGCTAACGTTATACAGGAGATGTAGTGCAGGTAATGTCGCTGCTGTCACCAGCAGCTAACGTTATACAGGAGATGTAGAGCAGATAGTGTCGCTGCTGTCACCAGCGGCTAACGTTATACAGGAGATGTAGAGCAGATAGTGTCGCTGCTGTCACCAGCGGCTAACGTTATACAGGAGATGTAGCTCAGGTAATGTAGCTGCTGTCACCAGCAGCTAACGTTATACAGGAGATGTAGAGCAGATAGTGTTTCTGCTGTCACCAGCGGCTAACGTTATGCAGGAGATGTAGTGCAGGTAATGTCGCTGCTGTCACCAGCAGCTAACGTTATACAGGAGATGTAGCTCAGGTAATGTAGCTGCTGTCACCAGCGGCTAACGTTATGCAGGAGATGTAGCTCAGGTAATGTCGCTGCTGTCACCCACGGCTAACATTATACAGGAGATGTAGCTCAGGTAATGTAGCTGCTGTCACCAGCGGCTAACGTTATACAGGAGATGTAGAGCAGATAGTGTCGCTGCTGTCACCAGCGGCTAACGTTATACAGGAGATGTAGCTCAGGTAATGTAGCTGCTGTCACCAGCAGCTAACGTTATACAGGAGATGTAGAGCAGATAGTGTTTCTGCTGTCACCAGCGGCTAACGTTATACAGGAGATGTAGCGCAGGTAATGTCGCTGCTGTCACCCGTGGCTAACGTTATACAGGAGATGTAGCGCAGGTAATATCGCTGCTGTCACCCGCGGCTAACGTTATACAGGAGATGTAGCGCAGGTAATGTCGCTGCTGTCACCCGTGGCTAACGTTATGCAGGAGATGGAGCTCAGGTAATGTAGCTGCTGTCACCAGCAGCTAACGTTATACAGGAGATGTAGAGCAGATAGTGTTTCTGCTGTCACCAGCGGCTAACGTTATACAGGAGATGTAGCGCAGGTAATGTCGCTGCTGTCACCCGCGGCTAACGTTATACAGGAGATGTAGCGCAGGTAATGTCGCTGCTGTCACCCGCGGCTAACGTTATACAGGAGATGTACTGCAGGTAATGTCGCTGCTGTCACCCTCACCAGTGGCTAAGAAAAAATTATAGTCAATGTCACAGATATTTGGGATGCGGAAACCTTCTACAGGAGATGTAGCGCAGGTAATGTCGCTGTCCGCAGTGTCTACGGAAAAAGTACACTGGATGTCACAGATATTTTTAGGATGCGCAAACGTTATTCAGGAGATGTAGCACAGGTAATGTAACTGTCCGCAGCGGACACCGTCTACAGAAAAAGTACACTGGATGTCACAGATATTTTTTGTATGCACACACGTTAAACAGGAGATGTAGCACAGATAATGTCGCTGTCCGCAGCGTCTATGGAAAAAGTACACTGGATGTCACAGATATTTTTAGGATGCGCAAACGTTATACAGGAGATTTAGCGCAGGTAATTTAACTGTCCGCAGTGGACACCATCTACGGAAAAAGTACACTGGATGTCACAGATATTTTTAGGCTGCGCACATGTTACACAGGAGATGTAGCGCAGATAAAGTACAGGCCAGACTTAGGACTGCAAGCCTGGGGGTAGGCCTGGCATGACCGAGGCTTGGAGGGAGTGGAGTTTTTCGGGACCTATGAGGTTAATTGGTGGTGCTGGTGGGGGGCGGTGCACTAGGGGAAGGGTATAGGCAGGCTCGGACTGGCCCACAGAGGTACAGGGGAATCCCCCGGTGGGCCCCTGAGCAAAGTGGGCCCGTAGTCCCCCGCCCCCTGCACAAGTGGCATATAATACAGTAGACTTACTGGACTTCATACATATATTCAATGTACAGCACCTCAACCATCCTATGTTCATATAAAAAACTTGTTAGATTATTTATTATATTTGAATGTATCTGTATGGTGGGCCCCCAAAATAAATTTTACTGGTGGGCCCTAGGTACCCCAGTCCGACACTGGGTATAGGGTTTATAAAGGGTGGCAAGGGCGGGAAAGGGGCCATCTTGTGGAGACAGTGGATTTGCAGCAGCCCTTGTCAGAGCTGCTGCGTACCTCTTGTATCGTGTGTTCTCTCCCATGATGTCATCCATCGAAGTGTGGCTGGTGCAGCTCCTGGTGGCAGAAGAGAGCAGGGTCAGAGAGCAGGCTTGCTTCCGGGGTTGGTGGACTCGGCTTCCATGGCTTCCCCCATTTGCCGACTGCAGAGGACTAGGCCTCCGGCACGCTTTAGTCCAGAAAAGACCCCGAGGGTCCGGCACCAGGTAAGGAGCCCCTACAGGGAACCTCCGACATGCACCGCAGGTAGGAACAGTGGAACCAGGCGGTGGCATGCCGGGAGGAATCCAGTAACAAGGTGGGACCCTGGGTGGGGAGACAGGCGCGCCTTGCCCGGCGTGGGAGAGAGATCCGGGCTCCTTCTGCAAGACGGCGGGGTCAAGATGGCGGCTCTGTGCTGGGTTCAGTCCTCGGGCAGAGCGGGGCTGGCTCAGAATCGGCTCCTGATGTGTCAAGGGCGGCCTCTAGTGGCAGAGCTGCGGAAGTACAGGCTCTAGCAGCAGCAACAGGAAGAGGGGGCACAGGTGGTGCTGAAGATCTGAGTGTCACGGGAAGTACGGGGAAGGAAAGACAACCAAAGGGAACCACAACTAAACAACAACAGACTAGGCCCCAAATCTAGGAAACCTAGGTCACCTCCTAGCAATCTCTGATACTCTCCCTAAGCTGCTAACAACATGTGAAAATCTCAAAGGTAGAAATGCACATGCACAGGAACCTGAGACTGCTGCAACACTGCACCAAACTCTCAGCTTAGGTAACAGGGAAAGAGGCAACCGGCTCCTTCCAAACTGAAGGAGCTAGTGTCTCCCTGAGGCCTAGTCAGAACAGACACACCAAGAAAAGGGATAAGGACTTAGCTTGAGATGTAACTGGAACACGAGACCCACCACACAAGCAGAGCACTCCACAGAAGCACTGCAAGGAAACAAGTGAGAGGCGGAACATATAAAGAGCAACCTGACTGATAATGAGCAGCATCTGTGAAGGGGTGGAAACCTGTCAGCAACAATAAAAACAAGAGAGATCTGTCAGATAGACTCCTGAGTCTTCCGTCTATCTGAACTTCTAAGATCTCTCTCAGGGCCGGCAGTGACACTGAGGACAGCCAGAGGAGAGATCAGTGCCGGTCAAGTTCAACTACCTCACGATCCGGCTGGTGGAATCACAGCGTCCGCACAGCCAGGTGAGACACACTGGGAGTCCTCATTAATGGTTGCTTGTCTTGGCGGGGCTCCCGGGGTTGGGGGGGCCCAGGGGCATCCGTTTGGGCAGGCTGTATTACCTGGACGTGATAGGGGAGGCGTATCGGATATATGGGGGACAGGGGTGGTTGAGGTACGGTGAGCAATTTCGGCAACTGAAAGCGACTCGGTCTAGCATTAGGTGGGATCATAAGGACATTGGTTTGTGGATGAGGGTGATGGCTTCCGGTCAAGGCGGGGCAGTCCTTTTTTTAGGGGGCGTCGGGGGTTCTGGTCAATCAGACCAGACGAGGGTGGTTGCAAGTTGTCACGGCCTATGGTATGTTGTGTGACACTTTCCTTCACTTGGTTGTCCGTGGCAGCGTGTGGTGTTCATTGCATGTGATGGCAGTGTCTCAGCACTATGGCTGATCCCCAGGACATGATTGCCACACATGCCGTTGCCCGCGGCAACAGGTGAAGTGTGTTTGTTTATGTGTGTATTCCCCTTTAAGTGGCCGTCTTCCCTTGCCTTGTGTTTGAAGGGTTAATTCCCTTCTGTGTGTGTGAACACTGGGTGTGTCTGTGTGGGTGAGACTACTTGGGCCTATAAAGCCTCAGTGAATAGCACTTGTCTGAGGGGTACTTTAGCCATGGTTAGCTGGAGCATCCTCCTGTGTATTCTATCTGCCAGTGGGGGCCACCCTTGTGGTCATAAGTTTATGTTGATGTTCACTTGATGTTTTCCTTTGTTATTTGGTGCAGCTATGGATATGGGTTCCTGTGTGTGGATGTGTGTGTGCTGAGTTCATTTTGTATTGTGTGGACATCAGCTTGCCAGCACAGGGATCCAGTCAGCAAGGCTGTGGCAGGTGGCTGGAACTAGTGCAGTTCACCTGCCATATCCATAGGACTGTTTGTGTTCCCCTTTTCCCTGCAGCTTGGCCAGTGAGACTCCTGTTCCTCCGTGTCCAGAAGGAACAGGTCATCTTACCCTACTCCTAGTTCAGGGATCGGCAGAGGGTGAGTAGGGATCTGAGGTTCCTGAGCATGGGCCCTCCTACGTTCAAGGTCAGCTCATGCAGCTAGGAGTTAGGGTCGGATTAGGGATGCGTTAGGAGGTGACCTGCTCCCTAATTCTCTCGTCCTGGCTGAGCAGCCGATAACATCTTTGATCATCGCATGGCTGAGGGTTTTCCCCATCCTCAGCCGTGACACAAGTATGGGGACAAGTGCAAATTTAAGCACGAGTGTTCCTCGTGCGTTGGGAATCATGGAGCACAGAGGTGCTTCAAGGGCCTTAAAGGAAAGGATTGGGGTAATGCGGCTGGAAAAGGTGCGGACGCCAATTCGGGTAACCGAGATGATGCCTTTTCTAAATAGATATCCGAATGCGGAGGCGGCGGAGTTTCTGTTGACAGGTTTTAGGGTCCATTCACACGTCTGTTGTTTCTTTCCTGATCTGTTCCGTTTTTTGCAGAACAGATCTGTACCAGATCTGTACCCATTCATTTTCAATGGGTCCTGAAAAAAAATCAGACATTGTGCCGTCTGATTTTTTTTCAGGACCCATTGAAGATGAATGGGTCCAGATCTGGTCCAGATCTGTTCCGCAAAAAACGGAACAGATCAGGAAAGAAACAACGGACGTGTGAATGGACCCTTAGGGAGGGTTTTCGTATCCTGTTTGTTGAGGGTGAGTTTTGGCAAAGCAGGAAGAATTTGAGGTTAGCAATGGAGCTTCCAGGGTGGTTACTGGATAATTGCGGAAAGAGATGGAGTTAGGTCGCAATGGCAGTTCCCTTCTGGGACTTGCTGATGCAGGATCTGCGGGTGTCACTGTTCGGGGTCATGCCGAAGAGGGAGCCTATCAAATTTTGAATTATCCATTACCTTTCATTTCCAAATGGGGGTTCGGTTAATCACGGGATTAGTTGTGTTCGGTGATGTATACATCGTTCGAAGAGGCGGTTCGTTGGGTTCAGAATTATGGGCAGGGAACTTTGTTGGCTAAGGTGGATATTAAGGCAGCATTTCGTTTTTTTTCCGGTACACCCCGATTGTTAGCACTTGCTGGGTTGTTTTTGGGATGTTTTTTTTTTTTTTTATCGTGTTTACCCATGGGTTGTTCGGTTTCGGGCTCTTACTTTGAGACATTTAGTAAATGTTTGGAGTGGGTGTCGCAAGAGTGATTGGGTTGGGGTTCTTTTATCTATTATTTGAATGATTTTTTGTTCATTGGGCCGCCGAGTTCGAAGGGATGCTCCATGATGTTGCATTCGTTTAAAGCCATGTTGCAACTTTTTTGGGTTCCCTTGGCGTCGGGAAAAACGGAGGGCCCTACAACGGTGTTGAGTTTTTTTGGGATAGCCATAGATACTGTGGCTATGGAGTGCAGATTGCCTGAGGACAAATTTGAGGATCTTTGGCGGGAGGTGTCGGCTGCGTGTGGGCGACAAAAAATGCGGCTTCGCGAGTTGCAGTCCTTTTGGGTAAACTTAATTTTGCGTGCCTTATTATGCCCATGGGGTGGATTTTTTGAAGGAAATTGGCCCCGGCAACAGTCGGGGTTCAGGCTCTTCATCCCTTTGTGCGGCTTAATCGGGAACTGTGGGACGATTTAAGAGTGTGGGCGTCCTTTTTAGAATGGTATGTTGGTTGGGCTTTATGGATGGCGGAGGGGGTGTTGGTGGCAGATCTGGACGTTTACTGATGCGGAGGGGGGTACGGTTTTGGGGCAAATTTGCAAGGTTGGTGGTGTATAGCGGAGTGGCCGATGTGATGGCAAAATTAAGGTTTGGTGAAGAATTTGGTGTTGTTCGAGCTCTTTCCCATTGTGGTGGCGGTGTCCATTTGGGGGGATTTTTTCCGAAACAGGAAGGTGCTATTCCATTGTGACAACTTGGGTATAGTGGAGGCCATTAATTGCATTTAGGCTTCGTCACCGCCAGTTGTGTGCTTGCTTCAGCATTTGGTTTTGGGTTGTTTAGCAATGAATGCTTGGGTAGTAGCAACCCACGTGTCTGAGGTGAGTAACTCAATTGCAGGTGCTTTGCAGTGGGATCGTTGATGAGGGGATCCTTGTCGGCGGGAACCTGGGCGGCGTATGAGAATGCATGGGGGTTATGGGTGGTATGGAGGCAGTGTTTTAGGGGTGTGGGTTAGAGGAAGGGGCTTTGATGTTGCTGTTTGTGGGGCACTGCAGAGAGGAGGGATGGTTGGTGTCCAGAATGAATACATTTATGGCAGGGGTGGCTTTTGGTTGTGTCAGGCTACACCAGATGTGATGAAATAATTTTGAGTGTTGCAGGCATTAAAGGATTGGAGGAGGCGGTCGCTGGGGGTGGATCAGCGTAGGCCTATTTCCTTCACGTTGTTGGTGTATATGTTGGAATGGTTGGAGCTGGTTTGTGTCAGTTGGTGAGGTTAGGTTGTTTAAGTTGGCCTTTTCTTTTCCTTTCTTTGGGGAATTGGTTAGTCCGAGTAAGAGCCGAGCTGGTGGGCTTCAGAGAGAGGACGTGGATTTATTTAATAATAAGGTGGAATTTTGTATTAGGAGGTCGAAAACGGATCAGTTGGGTCGGGGTTGTCGGTGGTTTCATATCAGGTGGTTGGGTCGGCCGCTTGCCCGGTTCGGTGTCTTATGGAGTTTTGCCACTATTTTTCCCGATGTGCTGTCCCCGCCATAGACCAACATGTGTCCCGTAACATCACCCGTGCCCTGACCAATGCAGTTATTGGAAAGGTCCACTTAAAGGGGTTATCCCACTTTGCGTTTTTATACTTACCTGCTGCCACCGAGCGTTCACTTCCTGGATTCTGGCTGGGGGCGGGCTTCATCTTGACTGAAGTCTTCTCCCGGCCGGGCCGTGCGCTGGACTGAACGCGCACGCCGCCGCGCATGCGCCATGGTGACTTATTTCTGGCCAGTATAGTACAGAGCTGGCGTGCGCGTTCGCAGCTCTGTACTATTCTGGCCGGGAAGAAGTCACTGTCGCGCATGCGCAGCAGCGTGCGCAGCAGCGTGCGCGGCAGCGTGCGCGTTCAGGACAGCGAGCGGCCCGGCCGGGAGAAAAGAAGGAGTCTTCTGGGCAAGCGCGACCATCGGGATTTTGGAGAAGAGCGGTGGTCGTAACCAGGGGAGACCGAGTCACAACAATAAGGTAAGTGGGGATGAATTAATCGGTGGGAATTTGTTAATAAAGTATATTTACAAAAATGATCACTGTCAAATCATTAACAGATTTAACAGTGATCATTATGATGGGATAACCCCTTTAACGACTGACACATGGACAAGTGCTTTTGGCCAGGGATGCTACATTTCCCTGACGTCACACTTGGTGAAAGTTGTGGAGGCTGGGAGTGGGTCGCACCCTGGGATGGCACAGGTGCTACCGATGCCAAGGATTTCCGGCCCTACTTCCATCAGGATTTCCGCCGCCACCACCATTAGTGGCCCCAACCCCCTCTTCTCCTCCTACACCTCCCTCTCTACTTCCACCTCTGAATTTTCATCTTGCAGCACCAGTCAGCCATCAATCAGTAGCTGGAAGCAGTGTAGCACTGCAGTGGGGAAGCGGCAACAGGCCGTGCTAAAACTAATTTGCTTCGGTGACAAACAGCACACCGCCGCAGAGCTGTGGCAGGGTATAAGGGACCAGACTGAGCTGTGGCTCTCACCACTCAACCTACAACCAGGCATGGTTGTGTCTGATAATGGCTGTGATGAAACCAACCTCGCCACTGTGTTTTGGAGGGGGCTGGTTGCCAGCCTCCTGCCTCAGGATTATGGCCTATACTAACTTTAAAGAAGACAGGCCGGCCGCACAGCTTAAATCTGTCTTTGGAATTGTATTTTGTTATGTGAGGGCACCCAGATGGCTAGTTTAATTGTATTTGTGTGGTCTGAGTGCCATTCACCTAATGATATGCACTCAGACTTGAGCTATCTGGGAATATGTTAAATGTCTGTGGTTGCTGGGAGGGTGTGACATTGTGTGTTTGGGTGGTGATTTCTGTCCTGTTGTCCCCACATGTGTATTGGCGATCTCCCCTTTGTCCTGAGAGATAATTGGATTATCCCTCGGTTGTCTCTGGGGCAGAGAGGAGGAAACCATGATGCATTGTGGGGATGTGTTGTATCTGTTCGGTGTGTCGCAGTCTCCATTCTGGTCCCCTGGGGGCGTGTCCACCAGATGGGGACCTGCATAAATACGGGCGGGTAGCCCTCAATAAAGTCTGTTTTATCCTTCATCATGTTGAGACTGGTGTTTGGATAACTGATCAAGACTGGGGGATTGCTATACGCTGACGATTTGCTATACTCCCCTGGCATAACTACTAGCTCTTGTAAGAGCTGTTCCTGCTCTCTGGCTGTAGGAGAGGTTCACCCACTGGAGCCTGGAGCCTTGTCGTAGGTCCAGCGTGGGTGGAGGACGGTGAGACCCCAACCAAGCTGCGGCGGTTCGTGGGGTCTGCAGTGCGTACGGTGTCCGTAACTTGGTGGCGGCTTTGGAGCTCAGCAAACTCACACACATACCATGCCTAGCCCACGTGTCCAACTTAGTGGTTCAGCGGTTTCTCAAAACCTACCCCAATTTGCCTGAGCTACTGGTGACGGTGCTCCACGTGTGTGCCCATTTCCGAAAGTCATCTACAGCTGCCGCCGGTCTGGCAACCCTGCAACAGCGCTTGCAATTGCCAGCTCACTGACTGTTGTGCGACATGAGCACGCGTTGGAACTCCGCGTTCCACATGTTGGCCAGGCTTTGTGAACAGCAGAGGGCAGTAGTGGAATACCAGGTGCAACATGGTCGTCGCCTTTCCAGTCAGCTTCCGCTCTTCACAAGCGACAAGTGGGCATGGATGTCTGACCTCTGTGAGGTTTTACACAACTTTGAGGAATCAACACAGAAGGTGAGCGGCGATGCTGCTATTATCAGCATACCAGACCACCCTCCGTTCGACTTCTCAGCGCAAATTGGATGATGATGAGGAGCAGGAGGAAGAGCAGGAGACGGTTGCCTCAGCTACAGAGGGTAGTACCCACAGCAGGTTTATTCATTCTTTTGAGCATGGATGGGTCGAAGAGGAGGAAGAGGATGAGGCGATTGAGAGTTATCTTCCTGATGAGGACAGCAAAGTCTTGTCTGTTGGGACTCTGGCACACATGGCTGACTTTATGTTATGATGCCTTTCCCGTAACCCTCGCGTTACAGGCATTTTGGACAACACCGATTACTGGTTGTTCACCCTTCTTGACCCCAGTTACAAAGAGAACTTCTCATCTCTCATTTCTGTGGTGGAGAGGACTAGCAAAATGGTGCAATACCAGCAGGTCCTTGTGGAAAAATTGCTCCAAAAATTTCCAGCTGACAACGCTGGTGGCAGAGTACATAGTTCCTTGGGCAACCAAGGAGGGGAGATTAGGGGAACACACAGCAGTTCCAACAGAGGCAAGGCAACACTCTCCAAGGCCTGGTACAGTTTCATGACACCCCGCAAGCACCCTCACTCTGATGCACGCCCTAGTGTCACAAGGAGAGAAATGTTTTGGAAGATGGTGAAGGAGTACGTAGCAGACAGTGTCAGCATCCACAATGGATCATTGTGCCTTACAACTATTGGGTGTCCAAGCTAGACACGTGGCACGAACTGGCGCTCTACGCCTTGGAGGTGCTGGCCTGCCCTGCCGCCAGCGTTTTGTCAGAGCGGGTATTTAGTGCTGCTGGGGGCATAATAACTGATAAGCGCATCTGACTGTTAACTGAAAATGCTGACCGGTTGACTGTTATCAAAATGAACAAGGCCTGGATTGCCCCTGACTTCTCTACTGCACCAGAGAGGAAAGTGGCTGAACATAACGACACTTTAAATGTGGCTTTTATGGTGTTAAATTGAATACACTGTATTCCCATGCACCCTTTCCACCACAAAAAAGGGTATATGCTTCAATCTACCTTTTCTCGCCCTCCTCCTCCATCAAATCAACATGCTTATTAGGCTGGCCTTGCTCCTAATGTTTTAGAGGGTCAGCTCAGCAGCAGGCCCTCAACCATAATTATTTCGATGATCAGCTCAGCAAGAGGCCCTCGCCCATAATTTTTTTCATGGTCAGATCAGCAGCAGACCCTCGCCCCTAATGTTTTAGAGAGTCAGCTCACCAGCAGACCTTCAACCCAAATTTTTGGGATGGTCAGCTCAGCAGCAGGCCATCAACCATAATTTTTTCGATGGTCAGCTCAGCAGCAGGCCCTCAACCTTAATGTTTTCCATGGTCAGATCAGCAGCAGGCACTCGCCCCTAATGTTTTAGAGAGTCAGCTCGGCAGCAGACCCTCACCCCTAATGTTTTATATGGTCAACTCAGCAGCAGACTCTCGCCCAAAATGTTTTAGATGGTCATCTCAGCAGCAGGCACTCGCCCCTAATGTTTTAGATGGTCATCTCAGCAGCAGGCCCTCGCCCCTAATGTTTTAGATGGTCAGGTCGGCAGCAGGCCCTCGCCAATAATTTTTTTCATGGTCAGATCAGCAGCAGGCCCTCGCCCCTAATGTGGCCCTCGCCCTTAATGTTTTAGATGGTCAGATCAGCAGCAGGCCCTCTCCCCTAATGTTTTAGATGGTCAGCTCAGCAGCAGGCCCTCGCCCCTAATGTTTTAGATGGTCAGCTCAGCAGCAGACCCTCACCCCTAATGTTTTAGATGGTCAGCTCAGCAGCAGACCCTCGCCCGTAATGTTTTAGATGGTAGGATCAGCAGCAGACCCTCACCCCTAGTTTTTTAGATGGTAGGATCAGCAGCAGGCCCTCGCCCCTAATGTTTTAGAGGGTCACCAGCAGGCCCTTGCTCCTAATGTTTTTGAGGGTCACAATCAGGCCATTAATCATAATTTTTCAAGGGTGTGTATGATGTCCTTCTTTATGTGTAATAAAGGGTGTAATATTTGGAAGCCCTTTCACTTAGTGCATAGGCTTTCTGACTGTAGGAGTCCCACTACCTGAACAATTGTACCACAATGTGAATGAGGCCCTCCTTTGTGTGATATACAGGTTGTATCGGAGTGCCTCCTCCTTGTAATTTTTGGCAGCACTTGCACTTTATATACAAGTAAATATACAGGAAAGAATGTTTCGTAACAATTTTTCCTCTAAAATCGATTTTATCTTCGGTTTTGTGCATATTATTGTCAGTCTGTAAAATTGGCGTACTACTCAGACCACATCTGTCCCAGCAACGACCTGGAGTCCAAGATGCATCCAGACTTCCTCCCCATGCTGTTCCTCAACCATTTCAGTGGTGTTTCCATCAATTTCTGACCTTTTCCTATAAACCAGACACTCCCTTCTTCAGAGCCCCGGGTGCCTGGTTTAATGCTCGGGTTCTCCCATTGACTTCCATTTGGCACACGAGCACCAACACTAGCAGCTACGATTTTTATTTCAGAAAATTGTGACCTCAGTAAAAGCTTGTGACTGGCCATATACATAAAGATGAGCACTGGCTGACGCGTTTCAGAATGATTCACAGCTTTGGCCCACTCTCAATTGCTTTTTCAAGAGGCTTCAACGAGGTTGACAATTTTTAAAGCAGTTTACAAAAAGGCAGAATAATGAGTTACAAAAAAATATATTTAGGAGACGCGGCTTTGTTCGGAAATTGACTCTTTCGCCGGCTGAATCGCTCCTCGGCAATCAAAGAAAGCTGTTAAAATTTCAATTTGAAGAAAAATTATTTTAATGTTTTTTTTTTTTATTTAAGCACAGACATTACCAGCTGTCGAAGGGAAAATGTATACACACACTGTACATAGACTGGCAGTGCAGGGGTTATTGCATATATATATATATATATATATATATATATATGTAGACCGGCAGTGCAGGGATTATTACTAGGGATGAGCAAATCGACTTTGGATGAAACATCCGAAGTCAATTCGCTTAATACTTTGTTTGAATACTGTACAGAGCGCGCGCTCCGTACAGTATTAGAATGTATTGGATAAGGCTTTTATAGAGCTGTCACTGCCAATGTTCTGCAAGCTGAGCATAGGGAGAGACATGGCAAGTGCTCATGTGCTGCTGCAAACAGCTTTAAAGAACAATATTGGAGAGGGAGAGAGTATGTCTGTGTGCATCACTGTGCAGTGCCCCGACATTCATAGTTAATCAGTTCTGTTGGCCGTATAGTTACTGTGCCTCAGTAATAAAGGCAGGTCTAATATATTGCTGTTTGCATCACTGTGCAGTGCCTCGACATTCATAGTTAATCAGTTCTGTTAGCGATACAGTCACTGTGCCTCAGTATTAAAGGCAGATGTAATATATTGCTGTGTGCATCACTGTGCAGTGCCCCGACATTCATATTTATTCAGTTCTGTTAGCCCTAATGTTACTGTGCCTCAGTAATAAAGTTAAACATTTTCCATTTTAATCCATTTTTTTCCAGTAACAAAGCAAGGGTTAACAGCCAAACAAAATTCAATATTTATTGCCCTGATTCTGTCATTTATAGAAACACCCCATATGTGGTCTAAACTACTGTACGGGCACACGGCAGGGCTCAGAAGGAAAGGAACACCATATGATTTCTGGAAGGCAGATTTTGCTGGACTGGTTAATTTACACCATGTCTCATTTGAAGCGCCCCTGATGCACCCCTAGAGTAGAAACTCCACAAAAGATGGCAGTTTAGTTGGGACTATGTTTAGGGTACATATGATTTTTGGTTGCTCTACATTAAATTTTTGTGAGGCAAGGTTACAAAAAAATGTAATTCTGAAATGTCATCTCCATTTGCCAATAACTCTTGTGGAACACGTAAAGGGAAGAAAAAGTTTTTAAAATCAGTTTTGAATACCTTGAGGGGTTTAGTTTCTTAGATGGGGTCACTTTTATGGAGTTTCTACTCTAGGGGTGCATCAGGGGGGCTTCAAATTGGACATGGTGTCATGAAACCAGTCCAGCAAAATCTGCGTTCCAAAAACCATATGGCGCTCCTTTCCTTGTGCGCCCTGCCATTTGGCCATATAGCATTTTATGACCACATATGGGGTGTTTCTGAAAACTACAGAATCAGGGCAATAAATATAGAGTTTTGTTTGACTATTAACCCTTGCTTTGTTAACGGAAAAAATGGATTAAAATGGCACACTTTATTTTTTATTTTTTTGACTGTGTTCATTTGAGGGGTTTTAGGTAATGTGTTATTTTTATAGATCAGATTCGTACGGATGCGGCAATACCTAATATGTCTACTTTTAAAAAATGTATTTAGGTTTTACACTATTACACTTTTTGTGATGTAAGGTGACAAAAAAATGCTATTTTTTTGTCACCTTACATCACAAAAAGTGTAATAGCAAGCGATCAAAAAGTCATATGCACCCCAAAATAGTGCCAAGAAAATCGTCCTCTCATCCCGCAAAAAATTAGCCCCTACTTAAGACAATCGTCTAAAAATAAAAAATAAACTGACTAAATAAATACTAAATACATTTTGAAAAGTAGACATATTAGGTATTGCCGCGTCCGTAAGAATCTGCTCTATAAAAATAACACATGATCTAACCCCTCAGATGAACACAGTCAAAAAAATAAAATAAAAACGGTGTAAAAAAAAGCATTTTTTTTACACCGTTTTTATTTAAAAAATTTGACTATGTTCATCTGAGGAGTTATGAGAGCCATAGTTTTTTTTATTTATTTTTTCTGGGCGATTGTCTGTGGCCAAATAGAATTAAAATTGGGGAAGGGGATTATAAATTTAGTACTCCATGGAAGTGGGGTACTCCCTGAAGCAACCGTCAATGCAGAGCCCCGGATGATCGGGGCACGTGTCACACTGAGTGGTGGTGTCCTTCCGTATCCCCCTCCTGTGACACACTCTGCACTTTTTTTTGGGACCGTCCCTTCTTTCCAGTATGGGGGACCACACCTGGAAAGTGTTGGCCAAGGATGATCCGGGCACCTCCAGTTCCCGAGGTACTCTGGCCTGCTCTTTCCCGGTCAGAAAAGATCAGGGCCTTGAGGACTGCCTCAAAGAACTGCAGGAATTTCCCTGTGTTGCCAGCGCTCCGGGACAGCACAAAAGAGTTGTACAAGGCAACCTGCACCAAGTAAACCGCAACTTTTTTGTACCATGCCCGGGTTTTGTGCCTGGCGTTATATGGAGGACTTGATCAGAGAGATTAACTCCTCCCATATACTGATTGTAGTCCACGATACAATCGGGCTTGAGGACCGTTGCCGCGGTACCTCGCACAGGGACAGGGGTGATGCCGTTACCGTGAATTCTAGACAGTACAAGGACATCCCTCTTGTCCTTATATCTGACCAGCAACAGGTTTCCACTGGTAAGAGCACGGGTCTCACCCCTGGGGATAGGTACCTGGAGGGGGTGGGTAGGGAGGCCACGTTGATTTTTCCGCACGGTCCAACAAGCAGACATGGATCTGGTGGCAAAGGACTGGAACAAGGGGATACTAGTATAAAAGTTATCCACGTACAGGTGGTAACCCTTATCTAGCAGTGGGTGCATAAGGTCCCATACTAGAGTTGAGCGAACACCTGGATGTTCGGGTTCGAGAAGTTCGGCCGAACTTCCCGAAAATGTTCGGGTTCGGGATCCGAACCCGATCCGAACTTCGTCCCGAACCCGAACCCCATTGAAGTCAATGGGGACCCGAACTTTTCGGCACTAAAAAGGCTGTAAAACAGCCCAGGAAAGGGCTAGAGGGCTGCAAAAGGCAGCAACATGTAGGTAAATCCCCTGCAAACAAATGTGGATAGGGAAATGAATTAAAATAAAAATTAAATAAATAAAAATATACCAAAATCAATTGGAGAGAGGTCCCATAGCAGAGAATCTGGCTTCCCGTCACCCACCACTGGAACAGTCCATTCTCAGATATTTAGGCCCCGGAACCCAGGCAGAGGAGAGAGGTCCCGTAACAGAGAATCTGGCTTCATGTCAGCAGAGAATTAGTCTGCATGTCATAGCAGAGAATGAGGCTTCACGTCAGCCACCACTGCAACAGTCCATTGGCATATATTTAGGCCCAGCACCCAGGCAGAGGAGAGAGGTCCCGTAACAGAGAATCTGTCTTCATGTCAGCAGAGAATCAGTCTGCATGTCATAGCAGAGAATGAGGCTTCACGTCAGCCACCACTGCAACAGTCCATTGGCATATATTTAGGCCCAGCACCCAGGCAGAGGAGAGAGGTCCCGTAACAGACAATCTGGCTTCATGTCAGCAGAGAATCAGTCTTCATGTCATAGCAGAGAATCAGGCTTTACGTCACCCACCACTGTAAGAGTCCATTTTCATAAATTTAGGCCCAGCACCCAGGCAGAGGAGAGAGGTCCCGTAACAGAGGATCTGGCTTCATGTCAGCAGAGAATTAGTCTGCATGTCATAGCAGAGAATGAGGCTTCACGTCAGCCACCACTGCAACAGTCCATTGGCATATATTTAGGCCCAGCACACAGGCAGAGGAGAGAGGTCCCGTAACAGACAATCTGGCTTCATGTTAGCAGAGAATCAGTCTGCATGTCATAGCAGAGAATCAGGCTTCACGTCACCCACCACTGCAACAGTCCATTGTCATAAATTTAGGCCCAGCACCCAGGCAGAGGAGAGAGGTCCCGTAACAGACAATCTGGCTTCATGTCAGCAGAGAATTAGTCTGCATGTCATAGCAGAGAATGAGGCTTCACGTCAACCACCACTGTAAGAGTCCATTTTCATAAGTTTAGGCCCAGCACCCAGGCAGAGGAGAGAGGTCCCGTAACAGACAATCTGGCTTCATGTCAGCAGAGAATTAGTCTGCATGTCATAGCAGAGAATGAGGCTTCACGTCAGCCACCACTGCAACAGTCCATTGGCATATATTTAGGCCCAGCACCCAGGCAGAGGAGAGAGGTCCCGTAACAGACAATCTGGCTTCATGTCAGCAGAGAATCAGTCTGCATGTCATAGCAGAGAATGAGGCTTCACGTCAGCCACCACTGCAACAGTCCATTGGCATATATTTAGGCCCAGCACACAGGCAGAGGAGAGAGGTCCCGTAACAGAGAATCTGTCTTCATGTCAGCAGAGAATCAGTCTGCATGTCATAGCAGAGAATGAGGCTTCACGTCAGCCACCACTGCAACAGTCCATTGGCATATATTTAGGCCCAGCACCCAGGCAGAGGAGAGAGGTCCCGTAACAGACAATCTGGCTTCATGTCAGCAGAGAATCAGTCTTCATGTCATAGCAGAGAATCAGGCTTTACGTCACCCACCACTGTAAGAGTCCATTTTCATAAATTTAGGCCCAGCACCCAGGCAGAGGAGAGAGGTCCCGTAACAGAGGATCTGGCTTCATGTCAGCAGAGAATTAGTCTGCATGTCATAGCAGAGAATGAGGCTTCACGTCAGCCACCACTGCAACAGTCCATTGGCATATATTTAGGCCCAGCACACAGGCAGAGGAGAGAGGTCCCGTAACAGACAATCTGGCTTCATGTTAGCAGAGAATCAGTCTGCATGTCATAGCAGAGAATCAGGCTTCACGTCACCCACCACTGCAACAGTCCATTGTCATAAATTTAGGCCCAGCACCCAGGCAGAGGAGAGAGGTCCCGTAACAGACAATCTGGCTTCATGTCAGCAGAGAATTAGTCTGCATGTCATAGCAGAGAATGAGGCTTCACGTCAACCACCACTGTAAGAGTCCATTTTCATAAGTTTAGGCCCAGCACCCAGGCAGAGGAGAGAGGTCCCGTAACAGACAATCTGGCTTCATGTCAGCAGAGAATTAGTCTGCATGTCATAGCAGAGAATGAGGCTTCACGTCAGCCACCACTGCAACAGTCCATTGGCATATATTTAGGCCCAGCACCCAGGCAGAGGAGAGAGGTCCCGTAACAGACAATCTGGCTTCATGTCAGCAGAGAATCAGTCTGCATGTCATAGCAGAGAATGAGGCTTCACGTCAGCCACCACTGCAACAGTCCATTGGCATATATTTAGGCCCAGCACACAGGCAGAGGAGAGAGGTCCCGTAACAGACAATCTGGCTTCATGTCAGCAGAGAATCAGTCTGCATGTCATAGCAGAGAATCAGGCTTCACGTCACCCACCACTGCAACAGTCCATTGTCATAAATTTAGGCCCAGCACCCAGGCAGAGGAGAGAGGTCCCGTAACAGACAATCTGGCTTCATGTCAGCAGAGAATTAGTCTGCATGTCATAGCAGAGAATGAGGCTTCACGTCACCCACCACTGTAAGAGTCCATTTTCATAAGTTTAGGCCCAGCACCCAGGCAGAGGAGAGAGGTCCCGTAACAGAGGATCTGGCTTCATGTCAGCAGAGAATTAGTCTGCATGTCATAGCAGAGAATGAGGCTTCACGTCAGCCACCACTGCAACAGTCCATTGGCATATATTTAGGCCCAGCACCCAGGGAGAGGAGAGAGGTCCCGTAACAGACAATCTGGCTTCATGTCAGCAGAGAATCAGTCTTCATATCATAGCAGAGAATCAGGCTTCACGTCACCCACCACTGTAAGAGTCCATTTTCATAAATTTAGGCCCAGCACCCAGGCAGAGGAGAGAGGTCCCGTAACAGAGGATCTGGCTTCATGTCAGCAGAGAATCAGTCTGCATGTCATAGCAGAGAATCAGGCTTCACGTCACCCAACATTGGAACAGTCCATTGGCATATATTTAGGCCCCGGCACCCAGACAGAGGAGAGGTTCATTCAACTTTGGGTAGCCTCGCAATATAATGGTAAAATGAAAATAAAAATAGGATTGAATGAGGAAGTGCCCTGGAGTACAATAATATATGGTTAAGGGGAGGTAGTTAATGACTAATCTGCTCAAGGGATGGACAGGTCCTGTGGGATCCATGCCTGGTTCATTTTTATGAACGTCAGCTTGTCCACATTGGCTGTAGACAGGCGGCTGCGTTTGTCTGTAATGACGCCCCCTGCCGTGCTGAATACACGTTCAGACAAAACGCTGGCCGCCGGGCAGGCCAGCACCTCCAAGGCATAAAATGCTAGCTCTGGCCACGTGGACAATTTAGAGACCCAGAAGTTGAATGGGGCCGAATCATCAGTCAGTACGTGGAGGGGTGTGCACATGTACTGTTCCACCATGTTAGTGAAATGTTGCCTCCTGCTAACACGTTGCGTATCAGGTGGTGGTGCAGTTAGCTGTGGCGTGTTGACAAAAGTTTTCCACATCTCTGCCATGCTAACCCTGCCCTCAGAGGAGCTGGCATTGACACAGCTGCTTTGGCGACCTCTTGCTCCTCCTCTGCCTTGGCCTT
Source organism: Bufo gargarizans (assembly GCF_014858855.1). Classification (NCBI taxonomy): domain Eukaryota; kingdom Metazoa; phylum Chordata; class Amphibia; order Anura; family Bufonidae; genus Bufo; species Bufo gargarizans. The sequence continues at coordinate 10,409,975 of NC_058085.1, forward strand.
GGGCTTCCACTTGTTCCCCTGTGACATTTGGGAATGCTCTCAGTAGCGCGTCTACCAACGTACGCTTGTACTCGCGCATCTTCCTATCACGCTCCAGTGCAGGAAGTAAGGTGGGCACATTGTCTTTGTAGCGTGGATCCAGCAGGGTGGCAACCCAGTAGTCCGCACAGGTTAAAATGTGGGCAACTCTGCTGTCGTTGCGCAGGCACTGCAGCATGTAGTCGCTCATGTGTGCCAGGCTGCCCAGGGGTAAGGACAAGCTGTCCTCTGTGGGAGGCGTATCGTCATCGTCCTGCCTTTCCCCCCAGCCACGCACCAGTGATGGACCCGAGCTGCGTTGGGTGCCACCCCGCTGTGACCATGCTTCATCCTCATCCTCCTCCACCTCCTCCTCATCCTCGTCCTCCTCGTCCTCCAGTAGTGGGCCCTGGCTGGCCACATTTGTACCTGGCCTCTGCTGTTGCCAAAAACCTCCCTCTGAGTCACTTCGAAGAGACTGGCCTGAAAGTGCTAAAAATGACCCCTCTTCCTCCTCCTCCTCCTCCTCCTCCTGGGCCACCTCCTCCTCCTCCTGGGCCACCTCCTCTTCCATCATCGCCCTAAGTGTTTTCTCAAGGAGACATAGAAGTGGTATTGTAACGCTGATAACGGCGTCATCGCCACTGGCCATGTTGGTGGAGTACTCGAAACAGCGCAACAGGGCACACAGGTCTCGCATGGAGGCCCAGTCATTGGTGATGAAGTGGTGCTGTTCTGTAGTGCGACTGACCCGTGCGTGCTGCAGCTGAAACTCCACTATGGCCTGCTGCTGCTCGCACAGTCTGTCCAGCATGTGCAAGGTGGAGTTCCACCTGGTGGGCACGTCGCACATAAGGCGGTGAGCGGGAAGGCCGAAGTTACGCTGTAGCGCAGACAGGCGAGCAGCAGCAGGATGTGAACGCCGGAAGCGCGAACAGACGGCCCGCACTTTATGCAGCAGCTCTGACATGTCGGGGTAGTTGTGTATGAACTTCTGCACCACCAAATTCAGCACATGCGCCAAGCAAGGGATGTGCGTCAAATTGGCTAGTCCCAGAGCTGCAACGAGATTTCGCCCATTATCACACACCACCAGGCCGGGCTTGAGGCTCACCGGCAGCAACCACTCGTCGGTCTGTTGTTCTATACCCCGCCACAACTCCTGTGCGGTGTGGGGCCTGTCCCCCAAACATATGAGTTTCAGAATGGCCTGCTGACGTTTACCCCGGGCTGTGCTGAAGTTGGTGGTGAAGGTGTGTGGCTGACTGGATGAGCAGGTGGAAGAAGAGGAGGAGGAAGCCGAGAAGGAGGAGGTGGCAACAGGAGGCAAAGAATGTTGCCCTGCGATCCTTAGCGGCGGAAGGACGTGCGCCAAACAGCTCTCCGCCTGGGGCCCAGCTGCCACTACATTTACCCAGTGTGCAGTTAGGGAGATATAGCGTCCCTGGCCGTGCTTACTGGTCCACGTATCTGTGGTTAGGTGGACCTTGCTACAGATGGCATTGCGCAGTGCACACTTGATTTTATCGGATACTTGGTTGTGCAGGGAAGGCACGGCTCTCTTGGAGAAGTAGTGCCGACTGGGAACAACATACTGTGGGACAGCAAGCGACATGAGCTGTTTGAAGCTGTCTGTGTCCACCAGCCTAAATGACAGCATTTCATAGGCCAGTAGTTTAGAAATGCTGGCATTCAGGGCCAGGGATCGAGGGTGGCTAGGTGGGAATTTACGCTTTCTCTCAAATGTTTGTGAGATGGAGAGCTGAACGCTGCCGTGTGACATGGTTGAGACGCTTGGTGACGGAGGTGGTGGTGGTGGTGTTAGTGGTACATCCCCTGTTTGCTGGGCGGCAGGTGCCAACGTTCCTCCAGAGGCGGAGGAAGAGGCCGAGGCGGCAGCAGCAGAAGAGGCCGAGGCGGCAGCAGCAGAAGAGGTAGCAGGGGGAGCCTGAGTGACTTCCTTGGTTTTAAGGTGTTTACTCCACTGCAGTTCATGCTTTGCATGTAGGTGCCTGGTCATGCAGGTTGTGCTCAGGTTCAGAACGTTAATGCCTCGCTTCAGGCTCTGATGGCACAGCGTGCAAACCACTCGGGTCTTGTCGTCAGCACATTGTTTGAAGAAGTGCCATGCCAGGGAACTCCTTGAAGCTGCCTTTGGGGTGCTCGGTCCCAGATGGCGGCGGTCAGTAGCAGGCGGAGTCTCTTGGCGGCGGGTGTTCTGCTTTTGCCAACTGCTCCCTCTTTTGCTACGCTGTTGGCTCGGTCTCACCACTGCCTCTTCCTCCGAACTGTGAAAGTCAGTGGCACGACCTTCATTCCATGTGGGGTCTAGGACCTCATCGTCCCCTGCATCGTCTTCCACCCAGTCTTGATCCCTGACCTCCTGTTCAGTCTGCACACTGCAGAAAGACGCAGCAGTTGGCACCTGTGTTTCGTCATCATCAGAGACATGCTGAGGTGGTATTCCCATGTCCTCATCATCAGGAAACATAAGTGGTTGTGCGTCAGTGCATTCTATGTCTTTCACCGCTGGGGAAGGGCTAGGTGGATGCCCTTGGGAAACCCTGCCAGCGGAGTCTTCAAACAGCATAAGAGACTGCTGCATAACTTGAGGCTGAGACAGTTTCCCTGGTATGCATGGGGGTGATGTGACAGACTGATGGGGTTGGTTTTCAGGCGCCATCTGTGCGCTTTCTGCAGAAGACTGGGTGGGAGATAATGTGAATGTGCTGGATCCACTGTCGGCCACCCAATTGACTAATGCCTGTACCTGCTCAGGCCTTACCATCCTTAGAACGGCATTGGGCCCCACCATATATCGCTGTAAATTCTGGCGGCTACTGGGACCTGAGGTAGTTGGTACACTAGGACGTGTGGCTGTGGCAGAACGGCCACGTCCTCTCCCAGCACCAGAGGGTCCACTAACACCACCACGACCATGTCCACGTCCGCGTCCCTTACTAGATGTTTTCCTCATTGTTATGGTTCACCACAACAACAAAAATATTATTTGGCCCAATGTATTGTATTCAAATTCAGCGGGATATAAATTTGAGGCCTAGTATTTAGGCGCTGGGTGACCGGTATGGATTTACTGACAGAATTGGACTTGGAAATGCACAGTAGCGGGTGTGTGAAGTTATTCTGAATGACCTTATGTGCACCTTGAATATTATATACCCTTTTAGGGATAGATTTCAAATAGCTCCGATATAGCAGAAACCACTAAATTATGAAATTGCTAAATTGGGAATTGTATTTCAACCCAGAACAAAAAATGTGCTTTGACGGACACTAAATAACTTCCCCAGCCACAACAGGACAGCGGTAACGAGAGATTTAGCAGGATATAAATTTGAGGCCTAGTATTTAGGCGCTGGGTGACCGGTATGGATTTAGTGACAGAATTAGACTGGGATATGGCCAAAAAATAACCACACTATTGCTGTTAAATGCACTTGGTGACGGGCGCAGCTTGCCCCTGATGTAGTATATGGCCAAAAAATGAACAGACTATTGCTGGTTAAATGCACTTGGTGTCACAGCTTGACGAACCACACTACTGAGGGTTAAATGCACTTGGTGACGGGCGCAGCTTGCCACTGATGTAGTATATGGCCAAAAAATGAACAGACTATTGCTGGTTAAATGCACTTGGTGACGGGCGCAGCTTGCCCCTGATGTAGTATATGGCCAAAAAATGAACAGACTATTGCTGGTTAAATGCACTTGGTGTCACAGCTTGACCAACCACACTACTGAGGGTTAAATGCACTTGGTGACGGGCGCAGCTTGCCCCTGATGTAGTATATGGCCAAAAAATGAACAGACTATTGCTGGTTAAATGCACTTGGTGACGGGCGCAGCTTGCCCCTGATTTAGTATATGGCCAAAAAATGAACAGACTATTGCTGGTTAAATGCACTTGGTGTGACAGCTTGACCAACCACACCATTGAGGGTTAAATGCACTTGGTGACGGGCGCAGCTTGCCCCTGATGTAGTATATGGCCAAAAAATAAACAGACTATTGCTGGTTAAATGCACTTGGTGCGACAGCTTCACCCTGATGTAGGCTTTAGCCAAAAAACAACCACACCATTGAGGGTTAAATGCACTTGGTCGCAGCTTGTGCTGGCGCACCACAAGACACAAAATGGCCGCCGATCACCCCAGAAAAATGTGACTGACAAACGGTCTGGGCAGCCTAAAAACAGTGAGCAATTGAGTATCAGCAGCTCAATGATCCACAGCTGCAGATCGATCAGTTAATCAAGTCCTTTGGAGGAGTTAATCTGCCTAATCTCGCCCTACTGTCGCAGCCGCAACCTCTCCCTACGCTAATCAGAGCAGAGTGACGGGCGGCGCTATGTGACTCCAGCTTAAATAGAGGCTGGGTCACATGGTGCTCTGGCCAATCACAGCCATGCCAATAGTAGGCATGGCTGTGATGACCTCTTGGGGCAAGTAGTATGACGCTTGTTGATTGGCTGCTTTGCAGCCTTTCAAAAAGCGCCAAGAAAGCGTCACAAAAGCGCCAAGAAAGCGACAAACACCGAACCCGAACCCGGACTTTTACGAAAATGTCCGGGTTCGGGTCCGTGTCACGGACACCCCAAAATTCGGTACGAACCCGAACTATACAATTCGAGTTCGCTCATCCCTATCCCATACAAGTTTCCCGCTAACACCCAGAGTGGGGGGACATTCCGGGGGTTCAATACGGGAATCTCGCCCCTTGTACACACAAAACTTGTAAGTGTACCCTGAGGTAATCTCACAAAGTTTGTACAGCTTCACGCCATACCTCGCCCGCTTAGAGGGAACATACTGGCGGAAAATTTGTCTCCCCTTGAAAGCAATGAGAGACTCATCAACAGTGACCTCCCTTCCAGGAACATAGTCCTCCAAAAATTTGGCCCCGAGGTGATCGATGACCGGGGGGACATGCTGCATTATCTGCATAATGCAGGCATTTCCGGATGGGCACAAAACGGGAACGTGTCATGGCCATACAGTAGAGTGGGGTCTGGTAGAGGACGTCTGCAGTGTCCCAGGGGGGTCAGTAGTGTATGCTGGGCTTTGTAGTGCAGATTACCCACTAACCTGGGATCCACTGTCGTCTTCAAATCGGGGCAAATACTGGAACAGGCAGGTGATTAAAAGTTCGTGACGCCAGTGTCAATTAAACGGTGACACGCCGTGTATGGTATTGTAGAAGAATGAAGCAAGCACAGGATAGCCAACCAAAAACTGGAACTTTACTGAATATCAGTTATAATCATACATGGACGCAGTTGGGAGCGCCGTTCCTTAGAAGACAGTTGGTTTCTATTTGAATACAGGTGGTTCTTAGAAGTACAGAATGGCCGGTTATAGCAATGTTCTTTACAGAGTGTTGATTACAGGAGATGCAGTACAGGCGGCTTGCACACTATTCCTGACTGGTCCTGAAACATGTGACTTATTCTCCAAGGTCTAATGCCCTATAGCTGGCGTACCCTTGAAGCTGTCTTTATATAGTACCTCCTCTGTTATCTTGAGTACCTCTTGCTTTGTCTGATCGGCCTCTGTGGTATTCTGTGTCCTGGCTGGTGCTTATGATGTTTCAGCTAAACGGATGATGACTCAGGAGGGGAACCTTTTCCTTGGATCCGGAACCCGGTTACAGGGCCTTTACCACCCTCTCCTGGTCGGCAGGCTTCAGGCCTGCGCTCCTCTCACAGGCCCATAGCCTGGCCTTGACTCAGACACAGGATCATCTCTGACTCCTCTTCCCACTGTTTGACCGCTTACTACTTCCTGACTGGGCCTTATATAAACTAGGGCTCCCTAGCTCCCTCTAGTGACTCAGAGCTGGAATAACACCCTAGCCGGCCTGCACATGCACGTTTCACAGTAACAGGAAAATACATAGCAGTACATTGACAAGATGTTCTATACCAACCTCCCCATAAATACAGGGGGAACGACAGTACCCAAGTGACCCTTCAGTAGTGACGGGGTATTACTCTCCCGTACACTACATACCCCGCTGCTTTAAGCTGAGTACGACCTCGTACTCCATCAGGGCCCGCCCAACTGGAATCATGACCTGAAATAGAGAAAGACACATGCATGCATACATATATGTCATTTACACTCTTATCAGACCCAATTGGCAAAGGTGAAGTGCGGTGACAAGGGGCGTCGTTCTCTTCTTCTCAGGATAGTGAGTGGAACGGGGGCGCTGACCTGGCACAGCGTGATGTTTAAAGAACCAGGATAGTCCATGACAATAAATAAGTCCATAGCAATATCAACATCTCAGAGGCTTGCACATGGGAAGTCCATCTCTGGGCACATAGACGTGAATAAAAACCGGTTATTAAATACTGTCAGCAGCACATATATAAAATGACAATACAGGACTCTAACAATACCAGGGCCATGTTATCCTGGCAAGTCCTGTTTACCCTTTAAAATAGTGCTGACATAAAAATGTCTTTTCAACCTGAAATGGGGGTAAAAAGGGGTAAAATGGTGCAAACTAAAGGCACAATCGGGATTTTAGCAGCAGGCCGGATGTCTCACAAACAACATGGGCAGGCTGGGAGCTGTGGTTCACAGTGGCTATTTCACTTAGTCATAATGCCACCGGACGTGTATAACTGGCAGAGAGCTACACCAGCTTTGCCAACCGGAGGGACAAAACGGCCATTAGGGAGACAGACATGAAAAAAAACCTACTCACAGGCGAGTGTCATATTCTTCCTCTGATGACGAGTCGATGAACGGCACTTGTAGCAACTGTTCAGGCCTAGCCGGCCATATCTGGAAACCATCCCCTCTGACGATCTTTACAGGGGGAGGTTTGTCCTTCATTGCCTCCATCTCGGCATCCGTCCTGGGAAACGGGATACATCGCACGCATCCTGCGTATCCGAGGTCCTCTACCCAGTACACTCTTTTACGCAGAGCCTCGATGTCAGCCTTGATGCAGGTCAGTGGTGCTACCGGAGGTCCGGTGACAGTGGTCTCTGGGGTACCGGTGGCAGCCGCTGCTAGACGTCGGGCCTCAGCACATTCTTCTGCCCGCTGGCAGCTATCCAGCCGCTCTCTCTCCTCTTCTCGCCTCACCGCCTCAGGAGGGGGATATCGTTCCTCCAGCCCCTGCAAAACGATGGGCTCCCAGAAGACATCGGGGCTTAGATAAACCTGGCTATGCAGGTGGGTGGTTCGGGCTGATTCAACTCTCACTTCCTTTGCCTCACTTGGGTCTATCTCCTCTTGCTTTAGGTCCCAGGTCTCAGCCGGCGCCTTCGGGCGAGTGACTGCGGTAGCGTATGGGCCCCGTAAGCTTTCGGCGGGGGTATACTCCACTATTTCTCCCATGGTCAAATTATGGAGATGCTCCGGGAGGTAGTGCCGCTTCACCGACCGCCGGTTCACATAAAAGTCCCGGCCAGTTCCCAGCTCCTGGATGAACCCGTATCCTTTTTCTTTATCAAAGGACACCACGATCCCGCGGCGCCTTTCTAGCTGGGGCTTACCCGGAAAGGAGTCCCCTTGGATGGACTTGGCCATTTCCTCGAACCTCTTTTTCCGGCTGGTGTTCTTCTTAGCCACCGCGGCTTTCAATTCGGCCATGATAGTCGGCCATTGTGCGTGCCGGCGACGGATCGGTGGGGACTGAGGACGGGTTATGCTTAAATCCATGGCTTGTTCCCAGGAGGTGGCCGTCCAGGCTAGAGGGTCCCATGGCCCCAACTCTGGATAGTCCGGTGGAGTGGCGCCCCACTCACACTTGGCATCGAACTCCGGTTCTCTAGCGCACGCCATAGCCATCTCTTCTCTCACTGGGTGCAAGGACGACACTGGCTCCTCCCACACACTGGGCCGGTCTACCTCCATCTGAGGCCCGCCTCCCAGGCGTAACTCTCCAGGGAAGTCAGCCGCATCATCACTTCTCAAGATGGGTGGCGCTCCAGGACAATCTCCTCCTCCTTCTTGGAGGGTCCTGGCGCCAAATATTCGCGCCTCTGTACATCGTGATGGCGCAGTAAAAAGCCTCATGGCATCGGCGGCCATTTTAGATGTCCTGATGCTGCAATTCACTGACAGCAAGCAGGATGATGAAAAGTCCAATAAAACACAGTCCACAAATGCGATATTCTCTCTGGGGGTAGCGCAACACAGTACAGCGCCTCTGATTCCTCCCAGGCACAATTTTAATCCACCGGTTTAGAAATAAAGGTTACAGTCTTTGCAATACGGTGGTGGAATAGTTAAAGCACACAGTTCACACTTCTCTGCACTTCAGAAGTATGCGTTATCCTGTTCGTGACGCCAAAAAGAGCGATGCAGTGTCCCAGGGGGGTCAGTAGTGTATGCTGGGCTTTGTAGTGCAGATTACCCACTAACCTGGGATCCACTGTCGTCTTCAAATCGGGGCAAATACTGGAACAGGCAGGTGATTAAAAGTTCGTGACGCCAGTGTCAATTAAACGGTGACACGCCGTGTATGGTATTGTAGAAGAATGAAGCAAGCACAGGATAGCCAACCAAAAACTGGAACTTTACTGAATATCAGTTATAATCATACATGGACGCAGTTGGGAGCGCCGTTCCTTAGAAGACAGTTGGTTTCTATTTGAATACAGGTGGTTCTTAGAAGTACAGAATGGCCGGTCTTAGCAATGTTCTTTACAGAGTGTTGATTACAGGAGATGCAGTACAGGCGGCTTGCACACTATTCCTGACTGGTCCTGAAACATGTGACTTATTCTCCAAGGTCTAATGCCCTATAGCTGGCGTACCCTTGAAGCTGTCTTTATATAGTACCTCCTCTGTTATCTTGAGTACCTCTTGCTTTGTCTGATCGGCCTCTGTGGTATTCTGTGTCCTGGCTGGTGCTTATGATGTTTCAGCTAAACGGATGATGACTCAGGAGGGGAACCTTTTCCTTGGATCCGGAACCCGGTTACAGGGCCTTTACCACCCTCTCCTGGTCGGCAGGCTTCAGGCCTGCGCTCCTCTCATAGGCCCATAGCCTGGCCTTGACTCAGACACAGGATCATCTCTGACTCCTCTTCCCACTGTCTGACTGCTTACTACTTCCTGACTGGGCCTTATATAAACTAGGGCTCCCTAGCTCCCTCTAGTGACTCAGAGCTAGAATAACACCCTAGCCGGCCTGCACATGCACGTTTCACAGTAACAGGAAAATATATAGCAGTACATTGACAAGATGTTCTATACCAACCTCCCCATAAATACAGGGGGAACGACAATACCCAAGTGACCCTTCAGTAGTGACGGGGTATTACTCTCCCGTACACTACACGTCCCGACTCCAGTACTGCCTGACACAGTTTTTTTTTACTAGGCCCATGTGCAGCACGGGTCCCCAAAACGTCCTTATCTCAGCTGCACTGACCGGAGTCCAGCCACCGGACCTAGCCAAAAGGAGCCCTGAAAAAAACAAACTAAAATAATCATATTCAGTGAAGCCCACTGTGGGAATCTTGATTCCTGGTTGGCCAAAAAAATCAGGAATCACGGGCTCAAAATCCTCTGGGGTACACCATGCAAATTCACTGGTAGGGGGCTCAGGTGGACTTATCTGGTGGGACGAAAAACTAGTACGAGCCCCAGAGCTGCTTGTACTAGTGTGGGCCACAGGGTTCCTGGCATGGGGGTCCCCTTGCTCAGCCTGGCGGCGTCTCCGCCGCCTTTGGGGCTCATCATCATCACTAGATGATAAGGAGGACGCGGGTGACAAGAGGAAAGTGGGGTCATCCTCGTCATCACTGGGGCTCTCGGAGTCGGAGGCAAGCAGGGAGCATGCCTCCTCGGCCGACAATGTTTGGCGGGCCATAAGGGAGTGTGCGTGTGTGTAAAACTTTATTTAGTGTGCGTGTGTGTGGGGGCATGAGTGTTCGCGTACTTACCCTAAACCTAACAGAAAAAAAAAAGATTCAAACTCACTGATCAGTGGTCTGAAGCTGATTAGCGGTGGGGTGGGCGACGCTAAGAATGCCGGCCACAGTCAGCGCACGCACAAAAAAAATAAAAAATAAGTGCTTGCGCCCAAAAAAATGTGTGTGGAGGGGGTGGGGGGGAGGGCGGCAAGCTGCAGCACCCCTGGGGGGTCTTGGGTCACACAGCTGAGTGTGCTGTGGACCCCAGACACCCGATCAGGGTAATGCAAAAATAAAACTTTTATTTTCCCCTAAACTTTCCCTGAGTATCCCTGCCTAATCTAAGCTCTCCCTAACCTGTCCCTAGGTACCTTTTTAGTGCCAGATGGCACTATGGTGGCTCAGTGGGGGTGCTGGGGATTCTGGGCTCAGGAGCTGGACGACGGGCTGCTCTCTCTCTCATTCCAGGAAGCAGTGTGGAAGAGGAGAGTAGAGCTGGGGGAAGTTAACCCCCGTCCGCCTGTCCAGCCAATCGGAAGCAATCCTGAGAGGTGATGTCACCATCACCTCTCAGGATCTAAGGATGGTGATTGGTTTTGTATTATCACACCACCGATCACCATCCTATTCCAGGTTATCGGGTCACCAGAGACCCGAATAACCCGGAAACTCAGCAAACCGCAGGTCTGAATTGACCTGCAGTTTGCTGCGATCGCCAATACGCGGGGGGTCACAGGACCCCCTCGGCATTGTCACAGAGTGCCTGCAGAATGATTTCAGCAGGCACTCTGTTCCAATCACCACCCGCCACGCGGTGGTGATCGGGAATACCCCATCCGTACCTGTATGCCCAGTGTCCTTAAGTACCGGGACATTAAGGCGTACCTGTATGCCCTGTGTCCCCAAGAGGTTAATCAGTTCTGTTAGCCATACAGTTACTGTGTCTCAGTAATAAAGGCAGGTGTAATATATCCCTGTGTGCATCACTGTGCAGTGCAGTGACATTCATAGTAACCCCTTAACCACTTCAGCCCCGCTAGCTGAAACCCCCTTCATGACCAGAGCACTTTTTACACTTCTGCACTGCACTACTTTCACCGTTTATCGCTCGGTCATGCAACTTACCACCCAAATGAATTTTACCTCCTTTTCTTCCCACTAATAGAGCTTTCATTGGGTGGTATTTTATTGCTGCTGACATTTTTACTTTTTTGTTAATAATCGAAATGTAACGATTTTTTTGCAAAAAAATGACATTTTTCACTTTCAGCTGTAAAATTTTGCAAAAAAAACGACATCCATATATAAATTTTTCACTAAATTTATTGTTCTACATGTCTTTGATAAAAAAAAAAATGTTTGGGCAAAAAAAAAAATGGTTTGGGTAAAAGTTATAGCGTTTACAAACTATGGTACAAAAATGTGAATTTCCGCTTTTTGAAGCAGCTCTGACTTTCTGAGCACCTGTCATGTTTCCTGAGGTTCTACAATGCCCAGACAGTAGAAAAACCCCACAAATGACCCCATTTCGGAAAGTAGACACCCTAAGGTATTCGCTGATGGGCATAGTGAGTTCATAGAACTTTTTATTTTTTGTCACAAGTTAGCGGAAAATGATGATGATTTTTTATTTTTTTCTTACAAAGTCTCATATTCCACTAACTTGCGACAAAAAATTAAAAATTCTAGGAACTCGCCATGCCCCTCACGGAATACCTTGGGGTGTCTTCTTTCCAAAATGGGGTCACTTGTGGGGTAGTTATACTGCCCTGGCAATTTAGGGGCCCAAATGTGTGAGAAGAACTTTGCAATCAAAATGTGTGAAAAATGGCCTGCGAAATCCGAAAGGTGCACTTTGGAATATGTGCCCCTTTGCCCACCTAGGCTGCAAAAAAGTGTGACACATCTGGTATCGTCGTACTCAGGAGAAGTTGGGGAATGTGTTTTGGGGTGTCATTTTACATATACCCATGCTGGGTGAGAGAAATATCTTGGCAAAAGACAACTTTTCCCATTTTTTTATACAAAGTTGTCTTTTGCCAAGATATTTCTCTCACCCAGCATGGGTATATGTAAAATGACACCCCAAAACACATTCCCCAACTTCTCCTGAGTACGTCGATACCAGATGTGTGACACTTTTTTGCAGCCTAGGTGTGCAAAGGGGCACATATTCCAAAGTGCACCTTTCGGATTTCGCAGGCCATTTTTTACACATTTTGATTGCAAAGTTCTTCTCACACATTTGGGCCCCTAAATTGCCAGGGCAGTATAACTACGCCACAAGTGACCCCATTTTGGAAAGAAGACACCCCAAGGTATTCCGTGAGGGGCATGGCGAGTTCCTAGAATTATTATTTTTTTGTCGCAAGTTAGTGGAATATGAGACTTTGTAAGGAAAAAAGAAAAAAAAAGAAAAATCATCATTTTCCGCTAACTTGTGACAAAAAATAAAAAATTCTAGGAACTCGCCGTGCCCCTCACGGAATACCTTGGGGTGTCTTCTTTCCAAAATGGGGTCACTTGTGGCGTAGTTATACTGCCCTGGCAATTTAGGGGCCCTAATGTGTGCGAAGTAGTTTGAAATCAAAATCTGTAAAAAATGGCCTGTGAAATCCGAAAGGTGCTCTTTGGAATATGTGCCCCTTTGCCCACCTTGGCTGCAAAAAAGTGTCACACATCTGGTATCGCCGTACTCAGGAGAAGTTGGGGAATGTGTTTTGGGGTGTCATTTTACATATACCCATGCTGGGTGAGAGAAATATCTTGGCAAAAGATAACTTTTCCCATTTTTTTATACAAAGTTGGCATTTGACCAAGATATTTTTCTCACCCAGCATGGGTATATGTAAAATGACACCCCAAAACACATTGCCCAACTTCTCCTGAGTACGGCGATACCAGATGTGTGACACTTTTTTGCAGCCTAGATGCGCAAAGGTGCCCAAATTCCTTTTAGGAGGGCATTTTTAGACATTTGGATCCCAGACTTCTTCTCACGCTTTCGGGCCCCTAAAAAGCCAGGGCAGTATAAATACCCCACATGTGACCCCACTTTGGAAAGAAGACACCCCAAGGTATTCAATGAGGGGCCTGGCGAGTTCATAGAATTATTATTTTTTTGCATAAGTTAGCGGAAATTGATTTTTTTTTGTTTTTTTCTCACAAAGTCTCACTTTCCGCTAACTTAGGACAAAAATTTCAATCTTTCATGGACCCAATATGCACTTCACGGAATACCTTGGGGTGTCTTCTTTCCGAAATGGGGTCACATGTGTGCCCTGGCTTTTTAGGGGCCCTAAAGCGTGAGAAGAAGTCTGGAATATAAATGTCTAAAAATGTTTGCGCATTTGGATTCCGTGAGGGGTATGGCGAGTTCATGTGAGATTTTATTTTTTGACACAAGTTAGTGGAATATGAGACTTAGTAAGAAAAAACAAACAAAAAATTTCCGCTAACTTGGGCCAAAAAAATGTCTGAATGGAGCCTTACAGGGGGTGATCAATGACAGGGGGTGATCTATGACAGGGGGGTGATCAATGACAGGGGGGTGATCAATGACAGGGGGGTGATCACCCATATAGAATCCCTGATCACCCCCTGTCATTGATCACCCCCCTGGTAAGGCTCCATTCAGACGTCCGTATGATTTTTACGGATCCATGGATCGGATCCGCAAAACACATGCGGACGTCTGAATGAAGCCTTACAGGGGGGTGATCAATGACAGGGGGGTGATCAGGGAGTGTATATGGGTGATCACCCCTCTGTCATTGATCACCCCCCTGTAAGGCTCCATTCAGACGTCCGCATGATTTTTACGGATCCATGGATACATGGATCGGATCCGCAAAACACATGCGGACGTCTGAATGGAGCCTTACAGGGGGGTGATCAATGACAGGGGGTGATCAGGGTGATCACCCCCCTGTAAGGCTCCATTCAGACGTCCGTATGATTTTTACAGATCCATGGATACATGGATCGGATCCGCAAAACACATGCGGATGTCTGAATGGAGCCTTACAGGGGGGTGATCAATGACAGGGGGTGATCAGGGAGTGTATATGGGTGATCACCCCTCTGTCATTGATCACCCCCCTGCAAGGCTCCATTCAGACGTCCGCATGATTTTTACGGATCCATGGATCGGATCCGCAAAACACATGCGGACGTCTGGATGGAGCCTTACAGGGGGGTGATCAATGACAGGGGGTGATCAGGGAATCTATATGGGTTATCACCCGCCTGTCATTGATCACCCCCCTGTAAGGCTCCATTCAGACGTCCGCATGTGTTTTGCGGATCCGATCCATGTATCCGTGGATCCGTAAAAATCATACGGACGTCTGAATGGAGCCTTACAGGGGGGTGATCAATAACAGGGGGGTGATCAATGACAGGGGGTGATCAGGGAGTGTATATGGGTGATCACCCCTCTGTCATTGATCACCCCCCTGCAAGGCTCCATTCAGACGTCCGCATGATTTTTACGGATCCGATCCATGTATCCGTGGATCCGTAAAAATGGATGGAGCCTTACAGGGGGGTGATCAATGAAAGGGGGTGATCAGGGAGTGTATATGGGTGATCACCCCTCTGTCATTGATCACCCCCCTGTAAGGCTCCATTCAGACGTCTGCATGATTTTTACGGATCCATGGATACCAAAACACATGCGGACGTCTGAATGGAGCCCTACAGGGGGGTGATCAATGACAGGGGGTGATCAGGGAGTGTATATGGGTGATCACCCGCCTGTCATTGATCACCCCCCTGTAAGGCTCCATTCAGACGTCCGCATGTGTTTTGCGGATCCAATCCATGTATCCATGGATCCGTAAAAATCATACGGACGTCTGAATGGAGCCTTACAGCGGGGTGATCAATGACAGGGGGGTGATCAATGACAGGGGGTGATCAGGGAATCTATATGGGTTATCACCCGCCTGTCATTGATCACCCCCCTGTAAGGCTCCATTCAGACGTCCGCATGTGTTTTGCGGATCCGATCCATGTATCCGTGGATCCGTAAAAATCATACGGACGTCTGAATGGAGCCTTACAGGGGGGTGATCAATGGCAGGGGGGTGATCAATGACAGGGGGTGATCAGGGAGTGTATATGGGTGATCACCCCTCTGTCATTGATCACCCCCCTGCAAGGCTCCATTCAGACGTCCGCATGATTTTTACGGATCCGATCCATGTATCCGTGGATCCGTAAAAATCATACGGACGTCTGAACAGAGCCTGACAGGGGGGTGATCAATGACAGGGGGGTGATCAATGACAGGGGGGTGATCAATGACAGGGGGGTGATCAGGGAGTTTATATGGGGTGATCATGGGTGATCAGGGGTTCATAAGGGGTTAATAAGTGACGGGGGGGGTGTAGTGTAGTGTGGTGTTTGGTGCGACTTTACTGAGCTGCCTGTGTCCTCTGGTGGTCGATCCAAACAAAAGGGACCACCAGAGGACCAGGTAGCAGGTATATTAGACGCTGTTATCAAAACAGCGTCTAATATACCTGTTAGGGGTTAAAAAAATCACATCTCCAGCCTGCCAGCGAACGATCGCCGCTGGCAGGCTGGAGATCCACTCGCTTACCTTCCGTTCCTGTGAGCGCGCGCGCCTGTGTGCGCGCGTTCACAGGAAATCTCGCGTCTCGCGAGATGACGCGCCGATGCGTCCAGGAGGAATAAATCAACCACCTCCCGGACGCATCGGTGCTTTAGGCGGTCGGGAGGTGGTTAAGGACACAGCCATATTTCACCTTAAGGACCAGGCCTTTTTTTGCAAATCTGACCAGTGTCACTTTATGTGTGAATAACTTTAAAACGCTTTTACTTATCTGAGATAGTTTTTTCGTCACATATTGTACTTAATGACACTGGTAAAATGAAGTAAAAAAAAATCATTTTTATTTTTAAAAAAATACAAAATTTACCCAAATTTTTTAAAAATTAGCAAATTTCCAAGTTTACATTTCTCTACTTCTATAATACATAGTAATACCTCCAAAAAATAGTTATTAATTTACATTCCCTATATGTCTACTTTATGTTTGAATCATTTTGAGAATGCCATTTTTTTTTGGGGGGGGGGGATGTTACAAGGCTTAGAAGTTTAGAAGCAAATCTTGAAATTTTTCTGAAAATTTCTAAAACCCACTGTCACGGATTAGAGTCGGGGTAACTCTAATCCGTGTGATGTTAACTTAAGTGGAAGCTGCTTGACCAGGACAACAGAATTAGGGAGCAGGTCACCTCCTAGCACATCCCTAATCTGACCCTGACTCCTAGCTGTATGAGCCGACCCTGATGGTAGGAGAGCTCATACTCAGGAACCTCGCTTCCCTACTAGCCCTGGACAGGTCCCTGAGCTAGGAGCTGGATAAGACAACCTGTTCTTCCTGGATACGGACGGACAGGAGTCTAAACTGGCCAAGCTGCAAGGGAAGAGAAACATCAACAGCCTATGGACATGGCAGGTGAGTGAAAGACTTCCACTCCTACCTGCCACAGACACACTGACTGGATCCCGTGCTCAACTGCTGATGTCCACACCCAACATAAAAGGACACAGCACACCCACATAAACACACAGGAACCCAGATCCACAGCTGCAATAATAACAGACACCACATAAACATAAAATAAAATCATGTAACATAAACTTATGACCACAAGGGTGGCCCACACTGGCAGATGGTAAATAAACCAGGAGGATGACTCCAGCTTAACAAGAAGGCTGGAGTACCCCTCAGACTTCTGATCTCACCAGAAGCTTTATAGCCCAAGTAGCCACACCCAACAGACACACTCTGGAAAGGGTATTAACCCTTTCAACACCAGACAGGGTAGTGAAGCCACTTAAAGGGGAAGTGCACACATAACTTAAACCCTGTGCACACCAGACATAGAAAGTGCATACATACACACACACATAGGCAGAGGCAACCGCACGCATCAACAGTAAGACGCCTAGCAACCAGCACAGGCTGCTACACTGCCAACAAACTATCACGATCGGCGTGACTATCACATACGTGACACAGAGGGAGGGAAAGAGGAAGGCCCTGCCCAAGTGAGAGGGAAGGTGGTGACCCCTGACTCACCTTGCGGCTGGCACCTGGCTGCCCTGACGTCCCTAGACGGGTTCCTCACCCGTACGCCGATCACGTGCCTAAAACCCTGGCTTTCCCTAAGATGAGCCCTAGATAGTGAACAAGGCGGTGGGAACACTAGTCCGCACCACTAGCTCTAAAAGAAAACACCAAGGGGAGGACAGACAATACAGACTAAACATATAATCCCAGGTGGGCGACAACAGGAGACAACAAAAAGCCCAACAGGGATCCGGAGGGAAGCACTCTGGAACAACAACCAGGATTCACAGCTCCAGTGGGTCAGTATAGATGTCCAGGCAGGAAGCTCTATAACTGGCAACTAGAGAAGTGTGAGAGGAGAATATAAGGAGGTTGGGAGTGGCAGACAAGACACAGCTGAGGAGGAGAAGCTACGGATCCCTGAGTGAGACAAAAAGGATTGCAAGGCAAACACAGAAAACAATCACTAAGAAACAACGTGATCTTTAGACATAGAGCGCGCAGCCACCCGCTGCGACTTCCTGACCCCGGGTATAACGGAGTCAGACGTGGCTCTTGACACCCTCGTGACACAAACACCTGTTGTCCGCGGCACCGCACTTGAGGCAAACTACTAACCGCCCCCAGCTGCGGTTGACAAAACACCCAGACCACGGGCAACTGCATGCAGCTCCCAAGTAGTCACGACCATAAACATGGGCGTGACACCCACTTTTTCAGGACCAGTTCAGGTCTGAAGTCACTTTGTGAGGCTTATATAATAGAAACCACCCAAAAATTACCCAATTTTACAAACTACACCCCTCAAGGTATTCAAAACTGATTTTACAAACTTTGTTAACCCTTTAGGTGTTCTACAAGAATTAATGGAAAATAGAGATAACATTTCAAAATTTCACTTTTTGGGCAGAGTCTCCATTTAAAATTAAAAATTTTTTTTTCTAGTTACAAAGCAAGGGTTAACAGACAAATAAAACACGGTAGGGCACAGAAGGAAAGGAATGTCATACGGTTTTTGGAAGGCAAATTTTGCTGGACTGGTTTTTTGACACCATGCTCCATTTGAAGCCCCCCTGATGCACCCCTAGAGTAGAAACTCCAAAAAAGTTACCCCATTTTGGAAACTACGGGATAGGGTGGCAGTTTTGTTGGTTCTATTTTAGGGTACATATGATTTTTGGTTGCTCTATATTACACTTTTTGTGAGGCAAGGTAACAAGAAATAGCTGTTTTGGCACCATTTTTTTTTGTTATTTACAACATTCATCTGACAGGTTAGATCATGTGGTATTTTTATAGAGCATATAGGTTATTGCAGACGTGGCGATACCTAATGTCAACTTTTTTTTATTTATGTATGTTTTACACAATTATTTCATTTTTGAAACCAAAAAAATAATGTTTTAGTGTCTCCATAGTCCGAGATGTGCGGGATGCGATGACGGTTTGATTGGCACTATTTTGGGGTGCGTATGACTTTTTGATCGCTTGCTATTACACTTTTTGTGATGTAAGGTGACAAAAAAATTCTTTTTTTACACCATTTTAATTTTTACTTTTTTTACACCATTTTTATATATATATATATATATATATTTTTTTTTACGGTATTCACCTGAAGGGTTAGGCCATGTGATATTTATATAGAGCAGGTTATTACGGATGCAGCGATACCTAATATGTGTAGCACATTTTATTTTTTAAATTTTTAATCATTGATAAATGTTTTTTTAAATTTTTACTTTAAAAAAAAAAAATTGACCTAGACCTACTTGGTTCTTGAAGATACAGTGGGTCTGATGCCTGTATAATACAGTACAGTACACTATATAGTGTACTGTACTGTATTTTCACTTTACAAAGTCTGAAACTTTAGCAGAAGTCTGATCAGCACCATGGACTGCTGGAAGCCTGTGAAGGCGTCCGGTTGCCATGGTAACCATCACTCGCTGCCACAACAGAGCAGCGGGTGTTAGGGAGGGAGGGGGGCGCCCTCCCTCTGTGATCCCGTCAAGAATTGGGGGCTGTAACGGCACAGCAGCCCCCGATGGGAGAGGGAGGGAGCCCCTTCCCTGTTAACCTCTTTCATACAGCGGTCCCTATGGACCGCGGCATGGAAGGGGTTAAACGACTGACATCACAGCACAGATGTCAGCCGTTTTAAGCAGAGTATCAGTAATGTGCTGACACTCTGCTTGCTAACCGCTCAGCCATCCTGAAAATGAGAGGGGGCAGCGGGATGATTGCACACCCGCCCGATCCCCCAGCACCGCCTGCACCTCCCCCCCTGCACAGCCCGCCGGCAGATAATCTGGGCTGCCGGGGGGTTTAGGTAGAAATTAAAATTTCGCTAATTTTGAAGTTTCTGATCCCCGCGGTCACGGACTGCGGGGATCAGAAACTTTCGACAGTGCTGCAAACCACGGGTCTGAATTGACCTGCGGTTTGCAGCGATTGCCGAAACGGGGGGGTCACAGGACCCCCCTTGGCATTGACCCAGGGTGCCTGCTGATTGATTTCAGCAGGCAACCAGTTCCGATCACCGGTGGTGATCGGAACTACACAGGACGTACCTGTACGCCCTGTGTCCTTAAGTACCAGGACATCAGGGCGTACAGGTACGCCCTGTGTCCTTAACAGGTTCATCTGTTCTGTTAGCCATACAGTTACTGTGCCTCAGTAATAAAGGCAGGTGTAATATATTGCTGTGTGCATCACTGTGCAGTGCCCTGACATTCATAGTTAATCAGTTTGGTTAGCCATACAGTTACTGTGCCTTGGTAATAAAGGCAGGTGTAATATATTGCTGTGTGCATCACTGTGCAGTGCCCTGACATTCAAAGTTAATCAGCTCTGTTAGCCATACAGTTACTGTGCCTCAGTAATAAAGGCAGGTGTAATATATTGCTGTGTGCATCACTGTGCAGTGCCCTAACATTCATAGTTAATCAGTTTGGTTAGCCATACAGTTACTGTGCCTCGGTAATAAAGGTAGGTGTAATATATTGCTGTGTGCATCACTGTGCAGTGCCCTGACATTCAAAGTTAATCAGCTCTGTTAGCCATACAGTTACTGTGCCTCGGTAATAAAGGCAGGGGTAATATATTGCTGTGTGCATCACTGTGCAGTGCCCTGACATTCATAGTTAATCAGTTCTGTTAGCCAAACAGTTACTGTGCCTCGATATTAAAGGCAAGGGTAATATATTGCTGTGTGCATTACTGTGCAGTGCCCCAACATTTATTGTTAATCTGTTCTGTTAGCTATACAGTTACTGTGCCTCAGTATTAAATTCAGGTGTAATATATCACCGTGTTCATCACTGTCAAGTGCACTGATTGTTATACACTATGGCCAACAGACAGTTGCCTGGGCCCTCCAAAGGAACTGGCAGTGCCAAAAATGTTGCTGTAGCTGCCACAAGTAGCAGCAGAAAAAGGGAGCGCGGTAGCAGCCACAGCAATAGGTCAGAGTTGCCTCTGTCATCCAGCGGTCATGTTTTGACCAAAAATCCAGCTGTACTGGAATGGTTGACTTGCTCTTCATAATCATCTCAAGTGACAACAGATACACACAGCCAGGAATCAGTGGGTTCCTCTGACACCAAACATAGTTGGCATGGCCCAGGAACTGCCTCTATGTCCTCACCTGTCCTGAACCTGCCTCTTGGTTTTGCTGATACTTCTGCTAACCAAGTAATGATAGCCGTTGGCTCTGCTTTTCAGCGATGAGGAGCTTTGTGAGGACAGTCCGCAATTACAGCTCTGCCCAGATTTGGTGGAGAGGTCAACTGTGGGCTCCTTTAGGCATGCAACTACTGATGATGACAGTCTGGTGGGAACACATGTGTCACGGTCCTTCAGGAGATTCGCTGAGCGTGGAGGAATCTAACAGCCTCCTTGATTTCTCTTGATTCAGTGTTGATAGGGTTAATGACCACTTCTCTTTTCTCAGCTGTTGCTTAGTGGTCATTACTTCTACCCTTTATAGTCTCACCCCACCCTTCTGACTATGCGGTTGAAAGCTTCATTTGGGTTTGGCTGAGCTGGTGTGAGATCCTCTCTGGTGTTCCTGTTCTTCCATCTCTACAGAAGTTAAGTGCCGCGTTTGTTTGTATTTGTTATATTCCCTGTTGCTGTATCTGGGCCTGAGACAGAGACTTCCATTCGTCCATCTGGGGAGGAATGGGTTGTCTATGGTACTATACTTATTCCAGTGCCTTATAGGGAAATCAGGGCCTAGGTATCCTGCTTATGAATATTCCTACATTCAAGGTCTATTCATATTGATAGGTAGTCAGGGCCCGGATTAGGGTTGTCTAGGAGGTGACCTGTTTCTTCCCTAGTTTCCAGGCCCAGTTACTGTTCCCCTTCCCTCCTGTGTTCAGTGTGGAGTCCCCCCCCCCCCCACACTGATCGTGACATTATCAACCCCCACAAAAAATGCCATTTCGTTTAGGTCAATGCAGCCTTGGATCCTATGTCTGTACTGGTTGAACAGCTGCAGGGGCTGTCTTTGGAGGTAGGTACCAGGCCTGCCCTGAACCTAAGGTTGCCCTCCCGGACAGAATTTCTGGGGATAGTGACAATTTCATTAGGTTCAGAGAATCGTGTAAATTGTACTTTAAGCTGCGTCTATACTCTTCTGGGGATGAGTGTCAACGTGTGGGTATGATCATTTCTTTGCTTAAGGATGATGCAAAGTCTTGGACTTTTTCTCTGCCGACCGGATCACCGTCCCTCCAGTCGGTAAATGAATGTTTTAAAGCCTTGGGTCTTATTTATGATGACCTGAATCTCTCAGGCTGAGACCAAGTAACGTGGTTTATGGCAGGGAGAACGCTGAGATCTATTGCTCTGAATTTAGGAGATGGGCTACGGATGCAGAGTGGAATGAACCTGCTCTCCGTAGCCAGTTCTGTCAGGGTCTATCTAAGAAGCTGCAGGACGCGTTGGCCTTTCATGAAAAACCTGAGTCATTGGAAGCAGCCATGTCCCTTGCTGTACATCTGGATAGACGCCTGAGGGGAGATCTAAAGGTCCTCATCCTTAGAATGTACTGTCAAATAAGGTGGCGGCTTCTTTTGACACTTATGGTAAAGAGACACCTCTGGTTACGCCTTGTGAGGAGCCTATACAGTTGGGGGGAGCTACTCCTGGGACTGCTGGTAAGAGCTCTGGTCATATGAAGGGAGTCTGTTTTTGTTGTGGAAAGAAGGGACATTTCGTGAATATTTGTCCGTACAAGGTGTAAAAAACAACAACAACAAAAAAACACTTATTCCCCAAATTACTATTGGTGGTGTGGGTGGTTAGCAAGAAAACTTACTTTTGTCATTTACTGGTAGTACCCGATTTCTCCTGTCTGCTGAGGTAGTGCTAGAGTCCAAAACTGTGGAAATTTAGGTATTTATCGACAGTGGGGCTGGGGTCAACCTTATTGATGGACAGTTTGTTAGTTTTCATGGGTTGACTACTAGTGCACTAGAGAGAAGCATTTCTGTCTTTTCAATTGATTCTGCACCTCTTACCCAAAAATGTCTGTCGCAGGTGGTTAATGACATCCATTTAGGAGTGGGTGATTTCCATCAGGAATGTGTCTTGTGTTATATGTTGGAGGGTCTGCCTGCTCCGATGGTTTTGGGCTTACCATGGTTAACCTCTACAGGACCGCCGCACTCAGGGATGCGTCTTTGCGGCAGCCCTGTAATTCCTCCTGGACGCGCCGGCGCGTCATCTCGCGAGACGCGAGATTTCCGTCAGAGCCGGCCCCCGCATGCGCATTGCGGGCCGGCAAAAGTTAAAGAAGTATTTCATCACCAGCCTGCCAGCCAATGATCGTCGCTGGCAGGCTGGTGATTTTCAAAAAAATGAATCACAATACATATAACACCTTATATTTATAAATATAAAGGTGTTAAATGGCTGCTGGTCCTTTTCGTCGGTTGGTTCCAGCAGAGGAGCACAGTTCACAGTGAGTACACCAAACAGCACACTTAACCCCCAGATCACCCCCATCACCCCAATTAACTCCTTGATCGCCTCTGTCAATCACCTAGTGAAAGGGAAAAAAGTGATCAGTGTAAACTGTCACTTCTTTTTTTCACTAGTATTGACGGTTAGGTTAAGGATAGTTTAGGCCCCTTTGTTAGGCAGTTAGCGTCGGTTAGCGCCCCAGCCCACCGCACCGCAGTCACTGATTCGCTGATTAGCGTATCGCTAATCAGCATTGGTACTTTTATAGTATCTGTAAGTGATCAGAACTGATCACAGTCAGATCTATAATAGTATTAGTGTCACCTTAGCTCGCCCTCCACCAAAAACGCAGTGTTTGCCCGATCAGGCCTGATTGGTCGCCCACACATGCGTTCACCCACGCCCGCCCCGCCGCAGTGACAAAATTTTTTTATTTTTTTTTATCACTGCACAATCACTTTACAAGCGCTGCGGCGATAAAAAAAGATCAGTTTTGATATTTTTTATCAATCGCAGCGGCCTCCGGTACTTCGCTAGCCTCCCATTTGTAAGACAGGCTTGCTTTTTTTCTTGGGTAGTCTCAGGGAATACCCCTAAATTTAGTAGTCCAAATGGCAAATAACGGGTATTCTTCTGAAGAGGCCTACAGGCTTCTTACCCAGTCGGATGAGGAATGGGAACCCTTACGTGGTGAGGCATACACCAGCAGCGCAGCCCATCCTGGACCTAGTACCAGCACTGCCGTAGAACATGGTGCAGTGGCGAGCACCAGAAGGGCAGTTGAAGCTGGTACGGTGGCACGTGCATTAGTTCCCCCGTCGCAGCCACCGCATAGACAGGCCCGTAGAGCCCCTAGAGTCCCTGAGGTGATGGTAAACCCTGATTGGCAGCCCCCAACTTCAGCCACACCAGTAGTTCCCCCTTTCACCGCCCAGTCTGGAGTTCGGGTTGAGACAGCTCAGATCGGTTCGGCACTGTTTTTTTTTTTAGCTGTTCTTGACTGCGGAGCTCTTGGACATAGTCGTGGCAGAAACAAATCGGTATGCCACTCAATTTATAGCTGCCAACCCGGGAAGCTTTTATGCTTAGTCTTTCCGGTGGAAACCCATCCAAGTTTCTGAAATTAAAACTTTTCTGGGCCTTCTCCTCAACATGGGCCTAACAAAAAAGCATGAATTGCGGTCATATTGGTCCACGAACCCAATTCATCACATTCCCATGATCTCTGCTGCCATGTTGTATAAGCTCTGTGAAAGGGCCACAGGCTATACCCACAAATTTCGGATCTAGGGTAAAGATCAGACCCTGGAGCCGGTCGGTTGCCCTGACTACCTGGGGAGCAGTGGGAAGACAGTCTGGGACTTGGTGTCATCCTTATTTGGCAAGGGGTACCATCTTTATGTGGACAATTTTTACACAAGTGTGCCCCTCTTCAGGCATTTGTTCCTAGCTGTGGAACCACGCGACCTAGACGCCGGGGCTTCCCCCAACGGCTCGTTACCACCCGTCTTGCAAGGGGGGAGAGGGCTGCCTTGTGTAACGAAGAACTGCTCGCGGTGAAATGGACAGACAAGCGTGACGTTTACATGCTCTCCTCCATTCACGCAGACACGACAATCCAAATTAAACGAGCAACCAGTGTCATTGAAAAGCCCCTCTGTGTCCACGACTATAATTCGCTCATGGGAGGGGTGGACTTCAATGACCAGATGTTGGCTCCCTATTTACTTTCCCACAGAACCAGACGCTGGTATAAGAAGGTGTCTGTATATTTGATTCAATTGGCTGTATATAATAGTTTTGTTCTCTACAGTAAGGCTGGGAGAACAAGAACCTTCCTCAAATTTCAGGAAGAGATCATCGAGAACCTCCTGTATCCAGGAGGTTCCGTGGCCCCAACCACCAGTGTAGTGAGCCGTCTACACGAGCGACATTTCCCCAGTGTCGTTGCCGATACCTCAATCCAACCGCCACCCTGAAAAAAATTTAGTGTCTGTAGCAGGAGTGGAATAAGGCGTGACACCCGCTATTTCTGTCCTGACTGCCCTGACCACCCTGCCCTATGCTTAGGGGAGTGTTTCCGGAAGTACCACACACAGGTACACTTAGCATAGGGATTGCATCTCACAGGACAGGCACACAGGGCTATTAGGGCCCATTCACACAGAGCTGCTGCAAACCTCTCCTTTCACCTGGGACAAAGTGCATAATGTACTTCGCCACATCTCTGGGCGCTTTGCGCTTTGCACATTGTCCCATGGAGAAGGAAAGGTTTGTCCTATAAAAGGCAAAAAAAGCAAAACAAAAAAAAAAATCACCGGTAAGCAAAAAAGTTAATGTTCTGTTTCCAAAGTTCATAAAAGTTAATGTTCTGTTCAAATGTTATTATAAAGTTCATGTTAATAAATTTATTGCGTTGCGGCCTGTTTTTTTTTTTTTTTTTACCTTCTAGGTGGACCAACCGATCAACCAGCTGCAGCACTGATGTGCATTTTGACAGAAGCATTGCACTGCTGTCAGATTACACAAAAGTTGGTGTATGCGGCGCTGCAAGACGAGATTTCTCCTCTGCGGTAAAAAAGAATTTGTGCCCCTTTGCCCACCTAGGCTGCAAAAAAGTGTCACACATGTGGTATTGCCGTACTCAGGAGAAGTTGGGCAATGTGTTTTGGGGTGTCTTTTTACATTTACCCATGCTGGGTGAGAGAAATATCTCTCTAAAATGACAACTTTGTATAAAAAAAATTGAAAAGTTGACTTTTAGAGAGATATTTCTCTCACCCAGCATGGGTATATGTAAAAAGACACACCAAAACACATTGCCCAACTTCTCCTGAGTACGGCGATACCAAGATGCGCAAAGGGGCCCAATTTCCAATGAGTACTTTCAGGATTTCACAGGGCATTTTTACGAATTTGGATTCCAAACTACTTCTCACGCATTAGGGCCCCTAAAATGCCAGGGCAGTATAACTACCCCACAAGTGACCACATTTTGGAAAGAAGACACACCAAGGTATTTCGTGATGGGCATAGTGAGTTCATGGAAGTTTTTATTTTTTGTCACAAGTTAGTGGAATATGAGACTTGAACTCACTAAAAACATCTATGAACTCACTATGCCCATCAGAGAATACCTTAGGGTGTCTTCTTTCCAAAATGGGGTCACTTGTGGGGTAGTTATACTGCCTTGGCATTTTAGGGGCCCTAATGCGTGAGAAGTAGTTTGAAATCCAAATGTGTAAAAAATGCCCTGTGAAATCGTAAAGGTGCTCTTTAGAATTTGTGCCCCTTTGCCCACCTAGGCTGCAAAAAAGTGTCACACATGTGGTATCGCTGTACTCAGAAGAAGTAGGGCAACATGTTTTGGGGTGTATTTTTACATATACCCATGCTGGGTGAGAGAAATATCTCTCTAAAAGTCAACTTTTCAATTTTTTTTAAACAAAGTTGTCTTTTTAGAGAGATATTTCTCTCACCCAGCATGGGTATATGTAAAAAGACACCGCAAAACACATTGCCCAACTTCTCCTGAGTACGGCGATACCACATGTGTGACACTTTTTTGCAGCCTAGGTGGGCAAAGGGGCACAAATTCTAAAGAGCACCTTTAGGATTTCACAGGACATTTTTTACACATTTGAATTTCAAACTACTTCTCACGCATTAGGGCCCCTAAAATGCCAAGGCAGTATAACTACCACACAAGTGACCCCATTTTGGAAAGAAGACACCCCAAGGTATTTGGTGATGGGCATAGTGAGTTCATGGAAGTTTTCATTTTCTGTCACAAGTTAGTGGAATATGAGACTTTGTAAGAAAAAAAAAAAAAATCATCATTTTCTACTAACTTGTGACAAAAAATAAAAAGTTATATGAACTCAGTATGCCCATCAGTGAATACCTTAGGGTGTCTTCTTTCTGAAATGGGGTCATTTGTGGGGTTTTTCTACTGTCTGGGCATTGTAGAACCTCAGGAAACATGACAGGTGCTCAGAAAGTCAGAGCTGCTTCAAAATGCGGAAATTCACATTTTTGTACCATAGTTTGTAAACGCTATAACTTTTACCCAAACCATTTTTTTTTACCCAAACATTTTTTTTTCAAAGACATGTAGAACAATAAATTTAGAGAAAAATTTATATAGAAATGTATATTTTTTTTGTGAAAAATTTTACAACTGAAAGTGAAAAATGTCATTTTTTCTGCAAAAATTTCGGTAAATTGCCATTAAAAACAAAAAAAGTAAAAATGTCAGCTGCAATGAAATACCACCAAATAAAAGCTCTATTAGTGAGAAGAAAAGTTGGTAAAATTAATTTGGGTGGTAAGTTGTATGATCGAGCAATAAACGGTGAAAATAGTGTAGTGCAGAATTGTAAAAAGTGGTCTGATCATTAAGGGTGTTTAAGCTAGGGGAGCTGAGGTGGTTAAGTAAGTGGAGTGATTGTACCCTCGTTCATTTCCAAATTTTCTGATGTGTTTTCCGAGAGTGGTAACTAGGAGTTACCCCCGCATCGGGAGTATGATTGCCCTGTGAATCTTATTCCTGGAGCTAAACTGTCCAAATCTCGGTTGTATAATCTTTCGGAGCCTGAAAGAAAGGCTATGCGAAAGTATATCACCGAGAGCTTGACGAAGGGTCCTATCAGACCATCCAAATCCCCAGTGGCTGCTGGGTTGTTCTTTGTAAAAAAAAAAAGATGGTACCCTTAGACCATGTCTGGACTTTCCATCCGTGATCCTTACCCCCTTCCTTTGATTCCGGATTTGTTTAGTCAGATTGTCGGTGCCAAGGTGTTCTCTAAACTGGATCTGAGGGGAACATATAGGGCCAGATTTATCATTACTCTGACAGCTCACTCTACTTTTACATATGGCTAAAGTCAGTTTTAGCCAGGTCAGATTTATGATTGGCCCTTTAAGACTGTAATAAATGTGGTTTGACGGTAGCAGTTTATCTGTCAGTAAGCAGCTTTACCAAAGTCGCTCGTCTTTACGAAAAAGTCACATTTGCTATTAAAAAGTCTCATAAGATAAGCATGGTCCTCACTAGAGTGAAATTGTGAATTTTTTTTGCGACTTTTTAAATAGTCGCAATAGTAAATCTGTCTAGAAATTCATTTACATAAGAAAACACGCCCACTTTCCGAAAACTGGCGAGCATAGCACAGAGCAGAAAAAAGTCGCAAATTTTTGCTCCGTTTTAGCGGTTGCGCAAAAATTTTCAACTTTTTCACTCCATTATTCTGACTTGAGCTAATGATAAATCTGGCCCATAATCTGGTAAGGATCAGGGAGTGGGATGAGTGTCCTCCAGGGAAATTGTTTGTTCCTTCAGACTTATGTCATAAGTTATTTGAAGAACATCACTGTACTGTCTTAGCTGGACACCCTGGGAGTAGATCCACTGTCGATCTCATCTTGCGCAGATTTTGGTGGCCGGGGCTGCGTAAGTGTGTTGAGGACTATGTCAGCCTGTAGTACCTGTGCTCGTGCTAAGGTGACACATACTCAGCCTTCTGGATCTCTTCTTCCGTTACCTATCCTGTCCAGACCTTGGACGCATTTGTCCATGAAATTTATGACGGATTTACCGAATTCTTCGGGGAAAAACGCGATCCTGGTGGTAGTTGATCAGTTTAGCAAAATGGCGCATTTTATAGCATTGCCTGCTCTATTTAATGACAAGACTCTTGCACAGGTGAATCTACATGGCATTCCTTCTGATGTGGTGTCTGACTGGGGACTCAGTTTGTTTCCAGAATCTGGAAAGAGTTCTGTACTCAAATGGGGGTACAATTGTCCTTTTTTTTTACTGCTTTCCATCTTCAGTTGAACGGACAGATGGAGCGCACCAATCAGACTCTGGAGACTTACTTGAGATGTTTTGTTTAGGAGAAACAGGAGAAGTGGTCTTCATTCTTGTCGTTAGCTGAGTTTGCCATTAATAACTGTAAACAGGAGTCCACTGATAAGTCACCGTTTTCTAGGGTATATGGATTCCATCCACAGTTTGGCACATTTTCTGGTTCTCAAACTTCCAGTATTCCTGAGGAGGAACGATTTTCCTCTTCTTTGTCTTCGATTTGGTGGAAAATTGTAAATAACCTGAAAAATATGGGCAACAGGTATAAGAGTGTGGCTGACAGGAGACGTATGAAGAAACATTAAGCTTAAGGTACCTTCTTGGAAGTTGGGCCCAAGGTTTATTGGTCCATATAAGATCACTGCCATTGTTAACCCTGTAGCCTTCCATCTTGAACTTCCTCAGGCTTTGAAAATTCATAATTTATTTCATAAGTCGTTGTTGAAGAAATGTGTTGAACCTGTTGAGCCATCCTCCTTGACTCCCACTCCTGTCATGGTGGACGGTATTTTAGAATTTCAAATCAGCAGGATTGTGGACTCCCGAGTTCTCCGTAGATCCCTCCAGTATCTCATCCACTGGAAGGGTTACGGACCAGAGGAGAGGATGTGGGTTCCAGAGGCTGATGTTAATGCGAATCGTCTGGTGAAGACCTTTCACAGAGCCCATCCTGATAAGGTCAGTCCTGGGTGCCCGGAGGTCACCCGTAGAAGGGGGGCTACTGTCATGGTCCCTCAGGTGACTGATGTCAGGAAATCAAGGAGATTGACTGAGCGTGGAGGAATCTAAGAGCCTCCTTGATTTCTCTTGATACAGTGTTGATAGGGTTAATGACCACTTCCCTTTTCTTAGCTGTAGCTCAGTGGTCATTATTTCTACCCTTTATAGTCTCACCCCACCCTTCTGACTATGCGGTTGAAAGCTTATTTACCCTGGGTTCACACCTGAGCGTTCTGAAAGGAGCGCTATGTATGCGCGATTGTACCGGCGTTTGCAATCGCGCATACAGAGACAAGCGAACGCCCATTGTCGCGCGTTCCCAAAAGTCTATGTACGGGAACCCGCGACAAAACGCCCCAAAGAAGCTCATGTACCTCTTGGGGCGTCGGGCGTTTTATAGCGCGATCGTACGCGCTGTAAAACGCTCAGGTGAGAACCATTCCCATAGGAAAGCATGGGTTTCTCCTTGTTGAGCATTTTACAGCGCGTAGGAACGCGCTGTAAAACGCTCAGGTGTGAACCCAGGGTTAGTGTTACAGTCTGGTGCAGCAACTGCTGCATCTCCCACCGAGCTGCAACCCCTCTCCAGCAGTCAGGGCTCAACAACATCAGCAGAAGGAAGCTGTCGTTCCTTCCCATAGACTTCAATGTCATCTGTTGCTCCTGATTCTCCGCCTACTTTTCCTCATCACTTGTTTTGACAGCAATCGATCACCGAGAGGATTGTAGTACCAGACACAACTTATGAACAGCTGTGGTGCAGCCGTATTGCACAAATCTGGGACAACCCCTTTTAATTTTAACAGTTGCAAAAAAAAACACTGTTTTTTAATGTTTTGGCGGTAAAATCAAAAAGAAAAAAGTCTCGTGTGAACATACCCTTGAAAATTCCTATGCAACCTGCTCCACTGTACATTATACACACACAGCTCTCCACCATGCACCTTACATACACAGCTCTGCATGACTTCTCACACACAGCTCTGCACCATGCTCCTTACAGACACAGCGCTGCATCACTCCTCACTTTCAGTTCTGAATCACTGCTCACCTTCAGCTCTGCACCATGCTCCTTACATACACAGCTCTACATGACTGCTCACCTTCAGCTCTGCATCATGCTCCTTACATACACAGCTCTGCATGACTGCTCACCTTCAGCTCTGCATCATGCTCCTTACATACACAGCTCTGCATCATGCTCCTTACATACACAGCTCTGCATCATGCTCCTTACATACTCAGCTCTGCACAATGCACCTTATATACACGGCTCTGCACAATGCACCTTATATACACGGCTCTGCACAATGCACCTTACATACACGGCTCTGCACAATGCACCTTACATACACAGCTCTGCACAATGCACCTTATATACATGGCTCTGCACAATGCACCTTACATACACAGCTCTGCACAATGCACCTTATATACTCAGCTCTGCACAATGCACCTTACATACACAGCTCCACACAATGCACTTTATATACACGGCTCTGCAAAATGCACCTTAC
Source organism: Bufo gargarizans (assembly GCF_014858855.1). Classification (NCBI taxonomy): domain Eukaryota; kingdom Metazoa; phylum Chordata; class Amphibia; order Anura; family Bufonidae; genus Bufo; species Bufo gargarizans. The sequence continues at coordinate 10,441,085 of NC_058085.1, forward strand.
ATACACAGCTCTGCACAATGCACTTTATATACACGGCTCTGCACAATGCACCATACATACTCAGCTCTGCACAATGCACTTTATATACACGGCTCTGCACAATGCACCTTATATACACAGCTCTGCACAATGCACCTTATATACTCATCTCTGCACAATGCACCTTACATACACAGCTCTGCACAATGCACTTTATATACATGGCTCTGCACAATGCACCTTACATACACGTCTCTGCACAATGCACTTTATATACACGGCTCTGCAAAATGCACCTTACATACACAGCTCTGCACAATGCACTTTATATACACGGCTCTGCAAAATGCACCTTACATACACAGCTCTGCACAATGCACTTTATATACACGGCTCTGCACAATGCACCATACATACTCAGCTCTGCACCATACATACTCAGCTCTGCACAATGCACTTTATATACACGGCTCTGCACAATGCATCTTATATACACGGCTCTGCACAATGCACCTTATATACACGGCTCTGCACAATGCACCTTATATACACGTCTCTGCACAAAGCACCTTATATACACAGCTCTGCACAATGCACTTTATATACACGGCTCTGCACAATGCACCTTACATACACAGCTCTGCACAATGCACTTTATATACACGGCTCTGCACAATGCACCTTACATACTCAGCTCTGCACAATGCACTTTATATACAGGGCTCTGCACAATGCACCTTATATACACGGCTCTGCACAATGCACCTTATATACACGGCTCTGCACAATGCTCCTTATATACACAGCTCTGCACAATGCACCTTATATACACAGCTCTGCACAATGCACCTTACATACTCAGCTCTGCACAATGCATCTTACATACACAGCTCTGCACATTGCACCTTACATACACAGCTCTGCACAATGCACCTTATATACACGGCTCTGCACAATGCACCTTACATACACAGCTCTGCACAATGCACCTTATATACATGGCTCTGCACAATGCACCTTACATACACAGCTCTGCACAATGCACCTTATATACTCAGCTCTGCACAATGCACCTTACATACACGGCTCTGCACAATGCACCTTATATACTCAGCTCTGCACAATGCACCTTACATACTCAGCTCTGCACAATGCACCTTATATACTCAGCTGTGCACAATGCACCTTATATACTCAGCTGTGCACAATGCACCTTATATACACGGCTCTGCACAATGCACCTTATATACACGGCTCTGCACAATGCACCTTACATACACGGCTCTGCACAATGCACCTTATATACTCAGCTCTGCACAATGCACCTTACATACACGGCTCTGCACAATGCACCTTACATACTCAGCTCTGCACAATGCACCTTACATACTCAGCTCTGCACAATGCACCTTACATACTCAGCTCTGCACAATGCACCTTACATACACAGCTTTGCACAATGCACTTTATATACACGGCTCTGCACAATGCACCTTATATACACGGCTCTGCACAATGCACCTTATATACACGGCTCTGCACAATTGCACCTTACATACACGGCTCTGTACAATGCACCTTACATACACGGCTCTGCACAATGCACCTTATATACACGTCTCTGCACAATGCACCTTATATACACAGCTCTGCACAATGCACTTTATATACACGGCTCTGCACAATGCACCTTACATACACAGCTCTGCACAATGCACTTTACATACACAGCTCTGCACAATGCACCTTATATACACGGCTCTGCACAATGCACCTTACATACACAGCTCTGCACAATGCACCTTATATACACGGCTCTGCACAATGCACCTTATATACACGGCTCTGCACAATGCACCTTATATACATGGCTCTGCACAATGCACCTTACATACACAGCTCTGCACAATGCACCTTATATACACGGCTCTGCACAATGCACCTTATATACATGGCTCTGCACAATGCACCTTATATACACGGCTCTGCACAATGCACTTTATATACACGTCTCTGCACAATGCACTTTATATACACAGCTCTGCACAATGCACCTTATATACACAGCTCTTCACAATGCACCTTACATACTCAGCTCTTCACAATGCACCTTACATACACAGCTCTGCACAATGCACCTTATATACACAGCTCTGCACAATGCACCTTACATACTCAGCTCTGCACAATGCACCTTACATACTCAGCTCTGCACAATGCACCTTATATACACAGCTCTGCACAATGCACCTTATATACACGGCTCTGCACAATGCACCTTACATACACGGCTCTGCACAATGCACCTTATATACACGGCTCTGCACAATGCACCTTACATACACGGCTCTGCACAATGCACCTTACATACACGGCTCTGCACAATGCACCTTATATACACGTCTCTGCACAATGCACTTTATATACACAGCTCTGCACAATGCACCTTATATACACAGCTCTGCACAATGCACTTTATATACACGGCTCTGCACAATGCACCTTATATACACAGCTCTTCACAATGCACCTTATATACTCAGCTCTGCACAATGCACCTTATATACTCAGCTCTGCACAATGCACCTTATATACACGTCTCTGCACAATGCACTTATATAACAGCTCTGCACAATGCACCTATATACACGGGCTCTGCACAATGCACCTTATATACAGGGCTCTGCACAATGCACCTTACATACACGGCTCTGCACAATGCACCTTATATACACAGCTCTGCACAATGCACCTTATATACACCGTCTCTGCACAATGCACTTTATATACACGGCTCTGCACAATGCACCTTACATACACGTCTCTGCACAATGCACCTTACATACACGGCTCTGCACAATGCACTTATATACACGGCTCTGCACAATGCATTTTATATACACGGCTCTGCACAATGCACCTTATATACACGGCTCTGCACAATGCACCTTACATACACGGCTCTGCACAATGCACCTTACATACACGTCTCTGCACAATGCACTTTATATACACAGCTCTGCACAATGCACCTTATATACACGGCTCTGCACAATGCACCTTACATACACGTCTCTGCACATGCACTATATATACACGGCTCTGCACAATGCACTTATATACACGGCTCTGCACAATGCACCTTATATACACGGCTCTGCACAATGCACCTTACATACACGGCTCTGCACAATGCACCTTATATACACGGCTCTGCACAATGCACCTTATATACACGGCTCTGCACAATGCACCCTTATATACACGGCTCTGCAAGCCCCTTATAATCTCTGCACAATGCACTTTATATACACATCTCTGCACAATGCATCTTATATACACCGTCTCTGCACAATGCATCTTATATACACGTCTCTGCACAATGCACTTATATACACAGTCTCTGCACAATGCACTTTATATACACAGCTCTGCACAATGCACCTTACATACTACAGCTCTGCACAATGCACCTTATATACTCAGCTCTGCACAATGCACCTTATATACACAGCTCTGCACAAGCACCTTACATACTCAGCTCTGCACAATGCACCTTACATACTCAGCTCTGCACAATGCACCTTACATACTCAGCTCTGCACAATGCACCTTACATACTCAGCTCTGCACAATGCACCTTATATACACAGCTCTGCACAATGCACCTTATATACACGGCTCTGCACAATGCACCTTACATACACGGCTCTGCACAATGCACCTTATATACACGGCTCTGCACAATGCACCTTACATACACGGCTCTGCACAATGCACCTTACATACACGGCTCTGCACAATGCACCTTATATACACGTCTCTGCACAATGCACTTTATATACACAGCTCTGCACAATGCACCTTATATACACGGCTCTGCACAATGCACCTTATATACACGGCTCTGCACAATGCACCTTACATACACGGCTCTGCACAATGCACCTTATATACACAGCTCTGCACAATGCACCTTATATACACGTCTCTGCACAATGCACTTTATATACACGGCTCTGCACAATGCACCTTACATACACGGCTCTGCACAATGCACCTTACATACACGGCTCTGCACAATGCACCTTATATACACGGCTCTGCACAATGCACCTTACATACACGTCTCTGCACAATGCACTTTATATACACGGCTCTGCACAATGCATTTTATATACACGGCTCTGCACAATGCACCTTATATACACGGCTCTGCACAATGCACCTTACATACACGGCTCTGCACAATGCACCTTACATACACGTCTCTGCACAATGCACTTTATATACACGGCTCTGCACAATGCACCTTATATACACGGCTCTGCACAATGCACCTTATATACACAGCTCTGCACAATGCACCTTACATACACGGCTCTGCACAATGCACCTTACATACACGTCTCTGCACAATGCACTTTATATACACGGCTCTGCACAATGCTCCTTATATACACAGCTCTGCACAATGCACCTTATATACACGGCTCTGCACAATGCACCTTATATACACGGCTCTGCACAATGCACCTTACATACACGTCTCTGCACAATGCACTTTATATACACGGCTCTGCACAATGCACTTTATATACACGGCTCTGCACAATGCACCTTATATACATGGCTCTGCACAATGCACCTTATATACACGGCTCTGCACAATGCACCTTATATACACGGCTCTGCACAATGCACCTTATATACACGGCTCTGCACAATGCACCTTATATACACGTCTCTGCACAATGCACTTTATATACACAGCTCTGCACAATGCATCTTATATACACGTCTCTGCACAATGCACTTTATATACACAGCTCTGCACAATGCACCTTATATACACAGCTCTGCACAATGCACCTTACATACTCAGCTCTTCACAATGCACCTTACATACACAGCTCTGCACAATGCACCTTACATACACAGCTCTGCACAATGCACCTTATATACTCAGCTCTGCACAATGCACCTTATATACACGCTCTGCACAATGCACCTTAATACACGGCTCTGCACAATGCACCTTATATACACGGCTCTGCACAATGCACCTTACATACACGGCTCTGCACAATGCACCTTACATACACGGCTCTGCACAATGCACCTTACATACACGGCTCTGCACAATGCACCTTATATACACAGTCTCTGCACAATGCACCTTTATATACACAGCTCTGCACAATGCACCTTATATACACGGCTCTGCACAATGCACCTTACATACACGGCTCTGCACAATGCACCTTACATACACAGGCTCTGCACAATGCACCTTATATACACAGCTCTGCACAATGCACCTTATATACACGTCTCTGCACAATGCACCTTACTATACACGGCTCTGCACAATGCACCTCACATACACGGCTCTGCACAATGCACCTTACATACACGGCTCTGCACAATGCACCTTATATACACGGCTCTGCACAATGCACCTTACATACACGTCTCTGCACAATGCACTTTATATACACGGCTCTGCACAATGCATTTTATATACACGGCTCTGCACAATGCACCTTATATACACGGCTCTGCACAATGCACCTTACATACACGGCTCTGCACAATGCACCTTACATACACGTCTCTGCACAATGCGCTTTATATACACGGCTCTGCACAATGCACCTTATATACACGTCTCTGCACAATGCACCTTACATACACGTCTCTGCACAATGCACTATATATACACGGCTCTGCACAATGCACTTTATATACACGGCTCTGCACAATGCACCTTATATACACGGCTCTGCACAATGCACCTTACATACACGGCTCTGCACAATGCACCTTACATACACGTCTCTGCACAATGCACTTTATATACACGGCTCTGCACAATGCACCTTATATACACGGCTCTGCACAATGCACCTTATATACACTGCTCTGCACAATGCACCTTATATACACGGCTCTGCACAATGCACCTTATATACACGGCTCTGCACAATGCACCTTACATACACGTCTCTGCACAATGCACTTTATATACACGGCTCTGCACAATGCACTTTATATACACGGCTCTGCACAATGCACCTTATATACACGGCTCTGCACAATGCACCTTATATACACGGCTCTGCACAATGCACCTTATATACACGGCTCTGCACAATGCACCTTATATACACGGCTCTGCACAATGCACCTTATATACACGGCTCTGCACAATGCACCTTATATACACGTCTCTGCACAATGCACCTTATATACACAGCTCTGCACAATGCATCTTATATACACGTCTCTGCACAATGCACTTTATATACACGTCTCTGCACAATGCACCTTATATACACAGCTCTGCACAATGCACCTTATATACACAGCTCTTCACAATGCACCTTACATACTCAGCTCTTCACAATGCACCTTACATACACAGCTCTGCACAATGCACCTTATATACACAGCTCTGCACAATGCACCTTACATACTCAGCTCTGCACAATGCACCTTATATACACGGCTCTGCACAATGCACCTTATATACACGGCTCTGCACAATGCACCTTATATACACGGCTCTGCACAATGCACCTTATATACACGGCTCTGCACAATGCACTTATATACACGGCTCTGCAACACAGCTCTGCACAAGGCACCTTATATACACGGCTCTGCACAATGCACCTTACATACACGGCTCTGCACAATGCACCTTACATACACGTCTCTGCACAATGCACTTTATATACACGGCTCTGCACAATGCACCTTATATACACGGCTCTGCACAATGCACCTTATATACATTGCTCTGCACAATGCACCTTATATACACGGCTCTGCACAATGCACCTTATATACACGGCTCTGCACAATGCACCTTATATACACGTTTCTGCACAATGCACTTTATATACACGGCTCTGCACAATGCACTTTATATACACGGCTCTGCACAATGCACCTTATATACACGGCTCTGCACAATGCACCTTATATACACGGCTCTGCACAATGCACCTTATATACACGGCTCTGCACAATGCACCTTATATACACGGCTCTGCACAATGCACCTTATATACACGTCTCTGCACAATGCACTTTATATACACAGCTCTGCACAATGCATCTTATATACACAGCTCTGCACAATGCACCTTACATACTCAGCTCTTCACAATGCACCTTACATACACAGCTCTGCACAATGCACCTTATATACACAGCTCTGCACAATGCACCTTATATACACAGCTCTGCACAATGCACCTTACATACACAGCTCTGCACAATGCACTTTATATACATGGCTCTGCACAATGCACCTTATATACACGGCTCTGCACAATGCACCTTACATACACAGCTCTGCACAATGCACCTTATATACACAGCTCTGCACAATGCACCTTACATACACAGCTCTGCACAATGCACTTTATATACATGGCTCTGCACAATGCACCTTACATACTCAGCTCTGCACAATGCACCTTATATACACGGCTCTGCACAATGCACCTTATATGCACCAATGCACCCTATATACACGGCTCTGCACAATGCACCTTATATACACGGCTCTGCACAATGCACCTTATATACACGGCTCTGCACAATGCACTTTATATACACGGCTCTGCACAATGCACCTTATATACACAGCTCTGCACAATGCACCTTATATACACGGCTCTGCATGACTCCTCACACTCAGCTGGTTGTCATGTGACATTTTTATACCAAAAACTGACTTGAAAATGTTCGTAATGATCCCCAAAGTTTTCCTACAAAACATTTTCACAAATCAGGATACCTTAATATCATTATTGACTGGAGTTTCCCTTTAAGACTCTATCAGAATATCAGAATATCGGACTCTGTATCGACCATACTGAGTGTAAAGGAAAAATGGCTTAGTTGCCCATAACAACCAATCAGATAACACCTCGCATTATTTTTTTTTTTATGAAAGAGGGAATCTGATTGGTTGCTATGGGCAACTAAGACAGTTTTCCTTGACACCAGTTTGATAAATCTCCCCTCCAGTGTCAGATAACCTTCTGTGGTGCATGAAACCAATCTCATGGCTTTGATCAGAGGCCCAAGCAGTGACACATCATCTACGCAAATGGACTAATCAGTGTTTGATTACGGCACCTTACGAGGTGAAGTGTGACGAGACAAATTATTTCATCAAGATAAAATTAGATCTCAAGCAGAAGTGCGAGCTCAGGAGCCGGAAAATCTCCATGCTATCTCTCTCAGAGACTCGGATCAATTGTACATGCCTACCGACAAGAGTGGTGTGCAGTGTGCACTGTTTGCAGCACATCAGCCCTCCTAGCATCCATACAAAGACATTCATGGTCAGAAATTATATTGACATTAGTGGTGGATGAGTAAAACTATATTGCACTATTATAAATTATAATACTGCTCCTAAATACAAAAATAAAACTACCATAATACTGCCTCCTATGTACAAGAATATAACTACTATAATACTGCTCCTATGTACAAGAATATAACTACTATAATACTGCTCCCATGTACAATAATATAACTACTATAATACTGCCTCCTATGTACAAGAATATAACTACTATAATACTGCTCCTATGTACAAGAATATAACTACTATAATACTGCCTCCTATGTACAAGAATATAACTGCTATAATACTACTCCTATGTACAAGAATATATCTACTATAATACTGCTCCTATATACAAGAATATAACTACTATAATACTGCTCCTATGTACAAGAATATAACTACTATAATACTGCTCCTATGTACAGGAATATAACTGCTATAATACTGCTGCTATGTACAGGAATATAACTACTATAATACTGCCTCCTATGTACAAGAATATAACTACTATAATACCACCTCCTATGTACAAGAATATAACTGCTATAATACTGCTCCTATGTACAGGAATATAACTACTATAATACTGCCTCCTATGTACAAGAATATAACTACTATAATACCGCCTCTGATGTACAAGAATATAACTACTATAATACTGCTCCTATGTACAAGAATATAACTACTATAATACTGCCTCCTATGTACAAGAATATAACTGCTATAATACTGCCTCCTATGTACAAGAATATAACTACTATAATACTGCCTCCTATGTACAAGAATATAACTAGTGCAATACTGCTCCTATGTACAAGAATATATCTACTATAATACTGCTCTTATGTACAAGAATATAACTACTATAATACTGCTCCTATGTACAGGAATATAACTACTATAATACTGCCTCCTATGTACAAGAATATAACTACTATAATAGTGCTCCTATGTACAAGAATATAACTACTATAATACTGCTCCTATGTACAAGAATATAACTACTATAATACTGCTCTTATGTACAAGAATATAACTACTATATTACTGCCTCCTATGTACAAAAATATAACTGCTATAATACTGTTCCTATGTACAAGAATATAACTACTATAATACTGCTCCTATGTACAAGAATATAACTACTATAATACTGCTCCTATGTACAAGATATAACTACTATAATACTGCCTCCTATGTACAAGAATATAACTACTATAATACTGCTCCTATGTACAAGAATATAACTACTATAATACTGCTCCTATGTACAAGAATATAACTACTATAATACTGCCTCCTATGTACAAGAATATAACTACTATAATACTGCCTCCTATGTACAAGAATATAACTACTATAATACTGCTCCTATGTACAAGAATATAACTACTATAATACTGCTCATATGTACAAGACTATAACTACTATAATACTGCTCCTATGTACAAGAATATAACTACTATAATACTGCTCCTATGTACAAGAATATAACTACTATAATACTGCTCCTATGTACAAAAATATAACTACTATAATACTGCCTCCTATGTACAAGAATATAACTACTATAATACTGCCTTCTATGTACAAGAATATAACTACTATAATACTGCCTCCTATGTACAAGAATATAACTGCTATAATACTGCTCCTATGTACAAGAATATAACTACTATAATACTGCTCCCTATGTACAAGAATATAACTACTATAATAGTGCTCCTATGTACAAGAATATAACTACTATAATACTGCTCCTATGTACAAGAATATAACTACTATAATACTGCTCCTATGTACAAGAATATAACTACTATAATACTGCCTCCTATGTACAAGAATATAACTACTATATTACTGCCTCCTATGTACAAAAATATAACTGCTATAATACTGTTCCTATGTACAAGAATATAACTACTATAATACTGCTCCTATGTACAAGAATATAACTACTATAATACTGCTCCTATGTACAAGAATATAACTACTATAGGGGGGGCGGAGCCTAGCCACGCTGCTGAATGGCCGCACGAGCTTGAGCTCCTCCAGCATTCCGGCTCATTCGCCCTATTTAAGCTGATATTTTGCTATATTATGGGGAAACCTGGTAAAGACAAGACCGGAGGAAGCACAGAGTCGACCCCACGACACTTAAAACAACGGAGATGGAGAAATTCCTCAGAAAAAACTCCGAGAGCTGCCGTGCAGAAAGGCGCCAATATGGCGGCGTCTATGGCTAATGACTCCGACGCGGGAGAAATCTCGGATGCGGGCAGTGGCTCCGATGTATCGGATAGGAGGCCCAGAGACCCCCCTCTCTCAGAGCGGACCCTTCGTCGAGTGCTTGAATCGGCCCTCACGCCTCTTAGGCAAGACCTGGCCGACATCAAGGACGATCTAAAACATCTAGGCCAGAGGGTGATTACGCTAGAAAGTGCGCAGGAGGACATTATGACCTATGAAAGCAAAGCATCAGACGTACTAGCGTCTCACAGATCCTTACTAAATGACGCCTTCTTAAAGCTGGAAGATCAGGAGAATCGAAGTCGCCGGCGCAACATCCGCATCCGCGGCCTTCCTGAATCCATTGCGGCAGAGGCCTTGCCGACAGTGGCGCGTGAGTTATTCTCCAACATGCTTACACCAGAGAGAGCGGAGGGAATAGTAGTGGAGCGCATACACAGGGCATTGCGCCCCAGGCCTAAACCTCAAGAGCCGCCGCGGGATGTGATTTGCGGCCTACTGAGTTATGTAGACACCGCGGCACTTCTGAAGAAGCAGCGAGAAATGGAGGTGTTAGAATATGATAACACACCGATCCAGATGTTCCAGGATCTGGCGCCATCCACCCTGGCCAAGCGGCGCTTATTTAAACCTTTACTGGAGGCCCTCAGGAAATCATCGACCCCGTTTAGATGGCTATATCCCTTTGGGCTGGCGGTCTCCAGGAACGGAAAGCTGCTTACAGTGCGCTCACCGGCTGACCTCGAGGCCGTCTGGAGGTCTTTGGATGTCCCTCCTGTGGAGATCCCCTCGTGGCTTCCAGCTGACCAAGATGGACCCCTGCCTATCCCGCCTCGTGTGTCTTCTTGGCAGACGGCATCCGCAAGCAAGCCAGATCGCTTGGGACGCAACAAGATGGACAGGGCCCTCACTTGAGCCCGAACCAAGGTGATGTTGGTTGTTTTTGCCTGATTGCAGGGGCTGATAATAATATGCCTTACCCTCTTTTTCTTCATTAGAGATAACTGTCTCTCGGCTGAATAGCCTATTGTTTACATGGAGGGTAATGGCCTTTATCTGATCGCCTGGCTTTTTGCACTGTTTAATGTTTTTTGGCCTAGTGTTCTTTACAAGAAGTCAAGTATTACCGGGACATTTTTCTGTTGTTCTGGGACTCTGCCTCCCAGTAGGCAATTTCTTTTTCGCTCCCCAATTGCAGGGGAATGACCGGATCGTTTCCGGTGCTGGAAGTTTTTTCTGTTTTTGGTCTCCTTTTGGTAGTAGACCTAGAGGTGCTTTACCTGCCCCCTCGCCAATCCAACCCTGTCTTGGATGGTGATAGGTGAAGCACTCATTCTTTTTGTGCTGGTTTTCTACCAGCTTAACATGTTGGTTGTTATATCTCTTATTTATGTTTATTTTTACCTTTCCCCCTTTTTCCTCATATTCCTCACTCTGCTCATACATACTATGTGCTCTTTACTGCTTTCCTGGGTATCTGGTGCTATTTCACTCATGAACGTATATTGATATGTCTTCAATTGTAGTCGCCTCCCTAAATGTTCATGGGCTGAACGAGCCATGCAAAAGGTCTCAAATCATCTCTCTCCTCCTGAGGGATAAAGTCTCAGTGGCTTTTCTGCAGGAGACACATTTTAGAACTGGTAGAATCCCCAACCTCCCTCCCAAGAAATTTGCCCAGTGGTTTCACAGTTCTCACGACTCGGCCAGTAGAGGAGTTAGCGTGGCTATTCACAAGAATCTACCGTTCAAGCACACCGCTACTTCTGCGGATCCGGAGGGACGGTACATTTTTGTGAAAGGTGTTCTAAGTGACTCGCCAGTTACATTTGCCAATTTGTATGCCCCTAACAGAGGCCAAGTACCATGGCTCGTTCAGACCCTTGATTTATTGGCATCTTTCTCTGAAGGATTGTTAGTTTTGGGGGGCGACTTCAATGTTGCCCTGGAACCGGCAGTAGACACCTCGGTGGGCAGACCGTCTGTGTCCTATAGGCTCTTGAAGAGGCTTAAGGCTTCCCTGAGAAAGCTGAAGGTCAGGGATGTGTGGCGTACTCTGAATCCCAGTGGCAGAGATTATACATTTTATTCGCACGCCAAGTCGTCCTTCCATAGATTAGATTATTTGTTCTTGTCCGACTCGCATATACGTAGTGTCTCTGGGGCCCAGATTGGCAGTATCACACTGTCTGACCACGCTCCTGTTATTATTACCTTCTCCCTGTCTGAACCACAAAGGAAAGACCGCTTATGGCGTCTCAATGATACCTTGATTCTGGATCCTAACCACGCTTGCAGACTCAAGAAGTCGCTTTCTGAATTTTTTGAGTTTAATGACACACCAGACTCCCCTCCCTCTCCATCCATACTTTGGGAATCCCATAAGGTAGTAATAAGGGGGGAACTTATCGCACTGGGGGCTCATGTGAAGAAACAGAGGACACAGGCACTAGATGCTTTACTAGCGGAAATTGCTCACCTGGAATCCTCTCACAAGGAGTCACAGGCCAGGCGTTGTATGGCAGATCTTACTGAGGCTAGGGTACGTTTGAGAAACCTATTAAATGTTACTTCTGCTAAGCTGGTCCTCCGCTCCAGATTTAAAGCCTATGCGCATGGGGATAGAGGAAACAGACTGATGTCGGCGATTGCCAAGAAGCAGTTCTCTGACTCCTTTGTATCCTCTATTAAGGACCCCAAAGGCAAAGTGCACAAATCCACGCCAGATATTGCCAAGGCATTTTGCGCCTTTTATGAAGCTTTATATAATTACCTTCCCCAGAAGGTGCTACTACTGGTGATCTTTCAGAGGCTACAGATCAGTTTTTGCAATCTTTGGATCTTCCCTCTGTTTCTTCAACCAAAGCGTCCCAGCTGACTAGACCCGTTACTGACTCTGAGATTCATAAGGTGCTCATGTCCATCCCCTCGGGCAAAAGTCCGGGTCCGGACGGCTTTTCCGTCACTTATTATAAGACCTTTAGAGAGGTCTTAATTCCTCGTTTTAGGAATTTGTGCAATCACCTTCTTACTGGAGGCTCCCTAGCTCCTCACTCCTTATTGGCGCACATTACTGTTCTTCATAAGGAGAATAAGGACCCGACTTGCTGCAGTAATTATAGGCCGATCTCCTTGCTTAATAATGATGTGAAGTGGTGGGCGAAGATCTTGGCCACCAGGCTACAGGAGGTTCTGCCTGACATTGTTCATGAGGAACAAGTTGGCTTTGTTCATGGCAGACAGGGGTCGGAAATACAGTACGGCTTCTCCATCTTGTGAATTGGGCCAAAAGATCCTCTAAGCCCTTGGTGCTGGTCAGTACCGACGCGGAAAAGGCCTTCGACAGGGTCAGTTGGCATTTTATGTCGCGGGCCCTGTCGAAGTTTGGTCTCCCAGACCAGTTCATTGCAGCCATCTATACTCTATATTCGTCCCCCTCTGCCAGGGTCAAAGTAAACGGCTCATTGTCGCCACCATTTCGCATCACGAACGGGACGAGGCAGGGGTGCCCCCTTTCTCCTGCACTATTCGTTTTAGTGATGGAGACCCTTTTGTGTAAAATAAGAGGAGACCCTGATATTAAAGGCCTCCAGATCGGTTCCTACACACGTTACTGCAGCTTTCGCGGATGACCTTTTGGTCATGACCTCCAACCCTAAAGAGGCCTTGCCCAAATTACTGAATATCTTTGAGGGCTTTGGATTTATATCCAATTTTAAAATTAACTATGGGAAATCCATGGCACTTAACATCTCTTGCTCGCAGGCGGCGATTAAGGCTCTTAAACGTGTGACTCCATTTACTTGGGCCGCCAGAGACATTACGTATTTAGGGACTCATATATCGTCCAATGTCCAAGATTTGGCTTCAGTTAACTATACACCGCTTCTGACATCTGTGCGAACGCATTTACAATATTTGAAACTACCATTTGTATCCTGGATAGGGAGAAAGAACTACATTAAGACCTTTATTCTTCCCAAATTTCTGTACTTACTACAAGCACTCCCTATTTGGCTGCCAAATTCATATTTTACTGAAATACGGAGAGTATTCACTCGCTTCTTGTGGAACGGGAAATCTCCGCGTATAGCTTACTCTGTTCTCAAAAGAGATAAGCGGTTTGGAGGTTTTGGGATGCCAGATGTGAAGTTATATTATACTGCCGTACAGCTCTGTAGATGTGTAGCTATTATGTCGCGCCAATCTACCTCCCTCTGCTCCCGTCTTGAGAATGCACTGTTAACGAACCAAGAGCTACTTACTCTATGGGGTATTAGACCTATTTCGGCCAATCACTGCTACTCCTCTCCGGTTTGGAAAGGTATGCTGGTTGAGTGGTCTAAAATGGTTCAGTCTCACATCTTTAATTTCCCTAATCCTAGTATGCCACTTAACTTACTACAAAGCCATATTCACCCTGCTGTGTTAAACCCCTCCGGGATTTGGTCTAAGCTCGCTGGCATTCCTCTGCGAGATGTCCTTCTCCCGGATGGCAGTTTGAACTGGGATTCAGTGGTGGATCTTCCCGAGGTCAAAGCTGCACCCTTTTTCCACTTAGCTAATTTTAAGAGGGACGCCAGAAAGTGTATTGGTTCTTTTACAGGCAATAGCTCCCCCTCTTGGCTTGAAAAGAAGGTATTAGCTACCAAGCCTCCCCCTAGGCATTTATCGCAAATATATAAAAGAAATGCTTTCCTCATTACCCCCGGAGCTAAACTATATGATCTCCTGGGAACGGGAGCTCTCCCTGTCACTCACGGAGCCGGAAAGGGCATTCATCCTGGCTCATTCACACGGCTTTAGTCGATGTGTTAGGATCCAGGAGAATTCCTTCAAACTTCTCAGTGGCTGGTACAAGACCCCTGAGTTTTTGCATAAACTAAACCCGCAGGTCCCTGAAATATGCTGGAGGTGTGGTACAGGTACTGGGTCTTTGTCGCATATTTGGTGGCTTTGTCACAAGATTCAACCATTTTGGAAATCAATTGAGGCATTGGCTAATCAAATATGTAACACTAAGATATTAATAGATGCTAAGCTAGTGCTCTTATGGTGCCCTAACAGCTCTCTCACTCCTTCTAAACATGATCTACCTACGATGCTGCTTACAGCGGCTAAGTTACTTATCCCCCTTCTATGGAAGAATGATTCCCCACCGACTCTCCTTATGTGGACTGACAAGGTGGACCTTATTTCTCGCTTTGAGGAGCTCGCACATTGGGAGACCAACTCACGGGCTCGCTTCTTAAAACTGTGGTCCCCATGGAAAGCCCATAGGAATTTTCTATGATAGAGCAGAAGTTATCTCACTTCCTCGTTAGGCTTACTGCTCAGAAGGGCCCCAATATGGCGGCATCTATTACTCATGACTCCGATGCAGGAGACATCTCAGACGCAGGCAGCGGCTCCGATATCTCAGACGGGAGACCCAGAGATAAGCCCCTCTCAGAACGGACTCTCCGACGTGTCCTTGAAGCTGCCCTCTCGCCTCTTAAGCAAGACTTGTCAGACATTAAGGATGATATAAAGCACCTGGGTCAGAGGGTTGTCTCGTTAGAAACAGCACAAGAAGCTATCATGACTTATGAGGGTAAAGCTTCGGCGGTGCTGACGTCTCACAAGGCCTTACTGAACGATGCCTTCCTGAAGCTGGAGGATCAGGATAATCGTAGTCGCCGGCGCAACATTCGCATTCGCGGCCTACCTGAGTCGATTGCGGCGGAGGCCTTACCGACAGTTGCGCGCGAAATATTTTCCATGATGCTTGATCCGGATAGAGCGGCAGGAATCGTGGTGGAGCGCATACATAGGGCGCTGCGCCCCAGGCCTAAACCGCAAGAGCCACCACGTGACGTGATTTGTGGCCTGTTGAGCTACGTCGACACCGCAGCCCTCCTGAAACGGCAACGCGAGATGGAGGTACTTGAGTACGAAAATACCCCGATCCAGATGTTCCAGGATCTCGCGCCATCCACCTTGGCCAAGCGGCGCCTGTTCAAGCCTCTCCTGGATGTCCTGCGGAAGACGTCGACTCCGTTCCGATGGCTATATCCTTTTGGGCTGGCGGTCTCCAGGAATGGTAAACTACTTACCGTACGCTCACCAGCGGATCTTGATTCTGTTTGGAGGTCCCTGGATGTTCCCCCTGTGGAAATCCCTTCATGGTTACCGGCCGACCAAGATGGCCCCCTACCTACTCCACCTCGTGTCTCGGCCTGGCAGAAGGCCTCCGCAGGCAGATCGGATCGTTTGGGACGCGGCAAGATGGACAGGGCCCTCACCTGAGCCCGCCGCTCCGGCCATGTTCGTAAGCATGTATCGTTGATATCTCATTTCTCCAGGCCTGGAGATGACTGTCTCTCAACCTCCTGTTTTAATGTTTATTATAGGCGAACTTGGCCTCTCCCCTGGTTTCCATTTTACGGCCTACATTATATTTCGGGTCTATGTTTTATATATGATGTCATAACAGATTTGTGACGCTTCTCTGTTTCCACTGGTCGCTACCTCTGGGACTGCGAGCTCTATTCCCCACCTGAAGGGTGAAGACCGGATAGATACCGGTGCTGGACGTATTTGTGTTCTGGTCTATATGTTTCGGACCATACGGTGCTTTACTTGCCCCCTCGCCAGTCCAATCCTGTCTTGGCTGGTGATAAGTAAAGCATTCACTCCACCTCGGATGGGTACTTGTCCGAGCTGGTCATTTGCCAGTTTAATATGTTTATGGTTATCTCCCCTATTTTATTTTCTATGTTCTCCTCTCCCCCCTTTCCTTTCCTCTGCTCATATCAACTGTGTGCTATTCAGTGCTCCCATGGGTGTCATGGGCTCTTACCCACCTGATTGTATGCCGAAATGTCTTCTATTGTAGTCGCCTCGCTAAATGCACATGGACTGAACGAGCCATGCAAAAGGTCTCAAACGCTGTCTCTCCTTTCGAGGGATAAAGTTTCAGTGGCTTTTCTGCAGGAGACCCACTTCAGAACAGGCAAAATCCCTAACTTTCCCCCTAAGAAATTTGTCCAATGGTTTCACAGTACCCATGATTCTGCTAGTAGGGGAGTTAGTATAGCTGTGCATAAGTGCCTTCCCTTCAAGCATACCGCTACCTCTGCAGACCCAGAGGGCAGGTACATCTTTGTAAAGGGTGTACTGGGTGATTCCCCAGTGACGTTTGCCAATTTGTATGCCCCTAATAAAGGCCAAGTACCATGGCTCGTTCAGTCCCTTGCTTTATTATCCTCCTTTTCAGAGGGGTTATTGGTTTTAGGGGGCGACTTCAATGTTGCTCTAGAGCCAGCGGTGGACACCTCGGTGGGCAGACCCTCTGTGTCCTATAGGCTCTTGAAAAGGCTAAAAGTTTCTCTGAGAAGGCTGAAGGTCTTGGACGTCTGGCGTACTCTAAACCCCAATGGCCGAGATTACACATTTTACTCGCATGCCAAGATGTCTTTCCACAGATTGGATTATCTGTTCCTATCCGATTCGCATATACGTAATGTCTCTGGAGCCCGGATAGGTAACATCACACTGTCCGACCATGCCCCTGTTATTATTAACCTCTCCCTGTCCGGTCCTCAGAGGAAAGAGCGCTTATGGCGTCTCAATGACACTTTGGTTTTAGATCCTACACACGCTGGCAAAATTAAGGCCTTGATTTCAGAATTTTTTGCGCTAAATGATACTCCAGACTCCCCTCCTTCTCCTTCCATATTATGGGAATCTCACAAGGTAGTTATCAGGGGGGAACTCATTGCCCTTGGGGCTTATGTAAAAAAACAAAGGATGCAGGCTTTAGATGCCTTACTGGCGTCCATCGCTCGCCTTGAGTCCTCCCACAAGGAATCACGAGCCTTAAGCACGTTGGCAGAACTGACTGAAGCCAGAACGCGCTTAAAAAATTTATTAAATGTCACCTCTGCGAAGCTGGTGTTACGATCACGTTTCAAGGCTTATGCCCATGGAAATAGAGGAAACAGACTGATGTCGGCCATTGCCAAGAAGCAGTTCTCGGACTCCTTTGTTTCCTCTATTAAAGATTCCAAGGGAACGGTACATAAGTCCACCCCAGATGTCGCCAAAGCATTTTGCGCCTTCTATGAGGCATTATATAATTTACCCCCTCCAACTGGGGCTACCCCTAATGATCTCTCCGAGGCCACAGACAAATTTTTGCAGACCCTGAACCTCTCTTCCATATCCTCATCCAAGGCTTCCCTTCTGACTAGGCCCATCTCTGATTCTGAGATTCGTACGGTTCTCATGTCTATCCCTTCGGGTAAAAGCCCTGGGCCCGATGGATTTTCCATAGCCTACTATAAATCCTTTCAGGATGTTTTAATCCCTCGTTTCAGGAATTTGTGCAATTACCTTCTTACTGGGGGCTCCCTTGCACCTCACTCCTTGTTGGCGCACATTACTGTCCTCCACAAGGAAAACAAGGACCCGTCTTGCTGCAGTAACTATAGGCCGATCTCCTTGCTTAATAATGATGTGAAGTGGTGGGCGAAGATTTTGGCTTCCAGGCTCCAAGACGTTCTGCCTGATATTGTCCATGAGGAGCAAGTGGGTTTTGTCCATGGCAGACAGGGGTCTGAAAACACGGTGCGGCTTCTCCATCTTATTAACTGGGCCAAACGATCCTCTAAGCCCTTAGTCTTGGTGAGTACGGATGCGGAAAAGGCCTTCGACAGGGTCAGTTGGCACTTTATGTCGCGGACCTTGTCGAAGTTTGGCCTCCCAGATCAGTTTGTTAACGCCATTTTCACTTTATATTCGGCCCCCTCTGCCATGGTCAAAGTCAATGGAGCACTATCCCCACCATTTCGCATCACCAATGGAACGAGGCAAGGATGTCCCCTCTCTCCTGCATTATTCGTATTAGTGATGGAGACCCTTTTATGTACAATTAGAGCGGACCCGGGTATCAAAGGCCTTCAGGTGGGCCCCTATACCCATGTTACTGCAGCATTTGCGGATGACCTTTTAGTCATGACCTCCAATCCTAGAGAGGCCTTGCCCAAATTGCTGAATATATTTGAGGATTTTGGATTCGTATCTAATTTTAAAATAAATTATGGGAAATCCATGGCGCTCAACATTTCCTGTCCCCAAACTGTGGTCAACAATCTTAAGCGCAGCACCCCGTTTACCTGGGCCTCCAGAGACATTACGTTTTTGGGGATCTAGCCTCCCTCAACTATGTGCCGCTCCTGCAAACTGTCCGCAACCATCTGCAAAATCTGAAACTTCCATTTGTTTCCTGGGTCGGAAGGAAAAATTACCTTAAAACCTTTATCCTCCCCAAATTTTTATATTTGTTGCAATCCCTCCCTATTTGGCTTCCTAACTCATATTTCACAGAAGTCCGCCGAGTGTTCACACGCTTCCTCTGGAATGGCAAATCGCCCCGTATTGCCTATTCTGTCCTCACAAGGGATAGGAGGTTTGGAGGCTTTGGGATGCCAGATGTAAAGTCATATTACACGGCTGTTCAGTTGTGTAGATGTGTGGCTACTCTATCCCGCCAATCTAGCTCCCTTTGCTCACGTCTTGAGTCTGTACTGCTCACCAACCAAGACCAGCTTACTTTATGGGGTGTTAGGCCTTTCTCAGCCAATCACTACGCATCTTCTCCGGTCTGGAAGGGAATGCTGGTAGAGTGGTCCAAAATGGTTCAATCTCATCTATTTAGCTTCCCGAATCCCTGTATGCCTCTTAAATTATTGCAAAGCTACATTCACCCTTCTGTGTCAAATCCCTCTGGGATCTGGTCTAGGCTCGCTGACTTGTCCCTGCGGGATGTCCTTCTCCCAGACGGCAGTTTACACTGGGGTTCCATAATGGACCGCCCTGAGGTTAAAGCTGCACCATTTTTCCATTTGGCAAATTTCAAAAGGGATACTGCGTTATGTACTGGGTCCTTTGCTGGTAGTAGTTCCCCTTCCTGGCTCGAGAGGAAAGTCTTAACTATTAAACCCCCCCTTAGACCACTGTCCCAGATGTATAAGGAAATGCTCTCCTCCTTACCCCCGGAGCTCCGATATGTGACCTCCTGGGAGCGGGAGCTATCTCTGACTCTTACAGAACCGGAGAGAGCCTTTGTCTTAGCCCACTCACACGGCTTCAACCGTTGTGTGAGGATTCAGGAGAATTCCTTTAAGCTCCTCAGCAGGTGGTACAAAACGCCTGAATTCTTGCATAAGTTGAACCCAGAAGTTCCTGAACAGTGCTGGAGGTGTGGCATAGAAACTGGCTCCTTGTCACACATCTGGTGGCAATGCCATAAGATCCAATCGTATTGGAAACTGGTAGAGTCACTGATAAATCATATCTGCAAAACCAGGATTGTCCTGGACGCTAAGCTCGTCCTGTTATGGTGCCCTAATAGTACCCTCACTCCCGCCAAGAACAATCTCCCGACGATGCTGATCACAGCAGCTAAGTTACTTATACCCTTTCTATGGAAAGATGACTCCCCTCCGACTCTCCCTATGTGGACCGATAAGGTGGACCAGATATACCGCTTTGAGGAGCTGGCGCATTGGGAAACCAACACACGTCCCCGCTTCTTAAAATTGTGGTCCCCGTGGAGAGCGTATAGGAATTTTACATGACAGAGCAGGTTTCTTCCCTCCCCTGTTCTCCCTACCCCCTCTCCTCCCTAAATGTTCCTTCCCATGTTCCCCCTCCCCCCTCTTGCTGTATATCTCTGACTGATGGCTATAATCGCTTGTTGTGTCTACACGTGACTTGTATGATGGATATTTATTCTTGTGCCTTAATGTCACTGTACTGATGTCATGTGTGGGCATATGGCCTTGATTTTACTTTAATAAAAAGAAATATGGTTAAGAATATAACTACAATAATACTGCTCCTATGTACAAGAATATAACTACAATAATACTGCTCCTATGTACAAGAATATAACTACTATAATACTGCTCCTATATACAAGAATATAACTACTATAATACTGATCCTATGTACAAGAATAATAATCTAACTATAATACTGCCTCCTATGTACAAGAATATAACTACTATAATACTGCTCCTATGTACAAGAATATAACTACTATAATACTGCTCCTATATACAGAATATAACTACTATAATACTGATCCTATGTACAAGATATAACTACTATAATACTGCCTCCTATGTACAGAATATAACTACTATAATACTGCTCCTATGTACAAGAATATAACTACTATAATACTGCCTCCTATGTACAAGAATATAACTGCTATAATACTGCCCCTATGTACAAGACTATAACTACTATAATACTGCTCCTATGTATAAGAATATAACTACTATAATACTGCCCCTATGTACAAGAATATAACTACTATAATACTGATCCTATGTACAAGAATATAACCACTATAATACTGCTCCTATGTACAATAATATAACTACTATAATACTGCTCCTATGTACAAGAATATAACTACTATAATACTGCTCCTATGTACAAGAATATAACTACTATAATACTGCTCCTATGTACAAGAATATAACTACTATAATACTGCCTCCTATGTACAAGAATATAACTACTATAATACTGCCCCCTGTGTACAAGAATATAACTAATATAATACTGCTCCGATGTACAAGAATATAACTACTATAATACTGCTCCTATGTGCAAGAATATAACTACTATAATACTGCCTCCTATGTACAAGAATATAACTACTATAATACTGCCTCCTATGTACAAGAATATAACTACTATAATACTGCTCCTATGTATAAGAATATAACTACTATAATACTGCCTCCTATGTACAAGAATATAACTACTATAATACTGCCTCCTATGTACAAGAATATAACTACTATAATACTGCTCCTATGTACAAGAATATAACTACTATAATACTGCTCCTATGTACAAGAATATAACTACTATAATACTGCTCCTATGTACAAGAATATAACTACTATAATACTGCTCCTATGTACAAGAATATAACTACTATAATACTGCTCCTATGTACAAGAATATAACTACTATAATACTGCCTCCTATGTACAAGAATATAACTACTATAATACTGCCTCCTATGTACAAGAATATAACTACTATAACACTGCTCCTATGTACAAGAATATAACTACTATAATACTGCTCCTATGTACAAGAATATAACTACTATAATACTGCTCCTATGTACAAGAATATAACTACTATAATACTGCCTCCTATGTACAAGAATATAAATATAGTAATATAGTCCTACCTGTGTACAACAATATACTGTAATATAGAGTTTATATTGTAGAAAGTATGGACATTTTGATACATGTAGCTATTCTTTATGTTGCTGATTTGTTACCTTGTATTTCTTTGTACAGTATGCTCTATGTTATTAGTCCTCCTCTTATGATACGGCTCTTTGCTTTTAGCTTAGATTTCCCACTATATTTTTCATAACCGGGACCTGAGCTATTGACGTTACAATTAAGTTTTTTTTTCTTCAAGAAGCTACACTTGGTCCTCCACCATCGCTGGCAGCAACAGGAAGACCAGACAGATCTGGGGACAATGATTATGGCTTTTATGATTAAACAAGGTTTAATTAATAATTTAACAATATTGCAATCCTCTCAGTAAATATCCCCAGTGGGACCATTTTCCCTTTGGTAAACAGAAGAAATAATAAAATGATGCTCAAGCACCACCTACTGATCAGCATCAATATTACACCCTCCGGTGCCGTGGAGTCCATTAACCTCTACATTTACTGATGAGCATCGGAAAAGAGGAGGTCTGCTGACTGTGAAGGGTGGACATTATTACTAAGTACAATAGTACTAGTCTCTGTATATATGTATATGTCTATAGCTTATCTAGATAGATATATCATAGATTGATAGATGTATTGATGGATAGATAGACAAATAGGAGATAGATAGATAGATAGATAGATAGATAGATATGAGACACATAGATAGATAAATAGATAATTAGATATGATATATATGAAAAGATAGATAGATAATAAGACAGATCAGATTCCACCTTTAATTTTGGACAGTTCCTATGGTAAATGAAAGATAGAAACTGGTTGCTATGGGCAACTAAGCCAGTTCTACTTTACACCAGTTTGATAAATGACCCCCACCACTGTAGGTATAAATCTATCTATCTATCCACCGATAGATGCTTCCATCTTAGTGCCACCTATAGGAAAATGCCCCCAGAGAGCCAAGATGTGCATCAACCCCCGAATGTTAGAGTAGAGTGGAGATATAGCTGGTGTCATGTGTAAATGTCAGTGTGCTGTGCCCCATCTGGTGCCCCTTGTCTGTCAGGGATATAACGATATATTGTTACCCCAGCAAGGTCTGGAGCAAAACCCCTTTCCTTAACACCTGGGGTTTAAAGGGGATGTGCGGTAGGGTAACATTTTTAATACATTTCTCATGTCACTGATCCACCACCACTACTAGTCCAGTGCTTACCAGGACCCACTGGTCTCCATTTCCAATGGGAAGGTTAGGAGAGGCTCACTAAGCTAATCACTGACTGAGGAGTCATCACTGCAGTCAGTGTTTGCCGGCCAATACCTACAAGAAAAAGGGCGCGTGACTTACAGGCCATGTCAGAAAAGTGGTATACGTTAAATGGGACATGGCATGTGTGAAGGGTGGATAACTACCAGCATCTTTCTTCTCCCACTTCAAAATTTGGCAAGTATGGTCATAACCCCCAAAATTCTTGCCATAGAATTGCTCATCTACATAGGTGCGCAGTGCCTCACCCTATCTATTTACCCAACTTTACTCTATATCTATACATACAAGTTAATTTGCACTATAGAGGGTGACTACCCTGCTCTACACAAACGTATGGAGGTCCAGCAGGGTCACCTCTGGTGGGGCTTGTTGATAGACAGATGCCCAACATTTGAATATATCCATTATACACCCCAAAAATCTGTATTTTCTCTATAAAATATGACGGCTGCCACTTGTCCGATGGAGACGTTAACAAGAGCAGCAAACAAGCCGCCTGACGGTGAGTCTACTAAATCATATTTTTACAGGTAGGAAAGTGAGGAAATGATTACTTGAAAGAGACTGAGTAATGAGAGGAACGGTCAGAGTCTAAT
Source organism: Bufo gargarizans (assembly GCF_014858855.1). Taxonomy (NCBI): domain Eukaryota; kingdom Metazoa; phylum Chordata; class Amphibia; order Anura; family Bufonidae; genus Bufo; species Bufo gargarizans. The sequence continues at coordinate 10,465,831 of NC_058085.1, forward strand.
TCTAATGTTTTACTCCACTGACTTTATGTCTATTAAAGAAAACATTCTCGTTACTTCTAGCAATAAAATCTCTGCTGAGCGTGAAGTATCATCTGCCCCCAATACACCAACCGAGAGCAACGAGACTCCAGTATCTACTAGAAACTCGCAGGCTGCAAATTGCTCTTCATTTGGTCATGCCCCCTCGCCACTACCTTAAATATGTGTACTGCACGATCAGCACAAGACCAAAAATAAAAGTAGAATATTAAAACACACAATCGCACAGTGAGGGGCACGTGTACCCTTAGCCTAAACAAACAGCAATATAACCAATAATCAGGGCCGGGAACTAGGTTTTTCGGTACCTTAGGGGGAGAAGGAAAATTGTTCCCCCAAAAATCAATTTAAAGTGACGTTACTTCCTATTAAATATATTAAAACACATTTGAAAAGAAGCCGTGAAGAGCAGATCCAGTGACCTACAGTTGACGTCTCCACGGATTTGAGTTCTTCACTTTCCTTTTCTTCTCCATTTGATCCAGACCCCCATAACATTGCAGACGATTTTGGTTAGGGGTTTGCTGCCCCCTCTGCCACATAAGAAGACACCAGTATTACTGTATGGCACATGGTAGATGGGGACGGTTAGAGATTTAGCAAATCAGCCTCAAATTTATACTGATCCCTGATCAGCCCCCAGATTTATACAGGCCACTGTCATCCTGCTGCTACTCCCATTACTGTGCCTGATGTGCTCCCTTATGCCCACAAACACTATACTGCCAGAAATAACAGTGCCATACCGATAGTCCCCCATATTAACAGTGCTCCCAGACTTCTCTTATTAGCAATAGTGCCCCCCTTCCCCATAATGTCCCCCATAATATGCCAGTAAAAAATGCCCCTTCTAAGTGCCACCATATGCCCCAATAGTGCTCCTCTCCCCCATAGTGCCCCCAAATAATTTCCCATAGAGCCACTCTCCCCTATACTGCCCCCCATAATGTGTCAATAAAACAAAGCCCCTTTAGAGCCCCTAGATGCCACCATAGTGCTCCTCTCCTCCATGGTGCCCCCCCATAATGTGCCAGTAAAAAATGCCCCTTCTAAGTGCCACTATATGCCCCAATAGTGCTCCACTCCCCCATAGTGCCGCTCTCCCCTATAGTGCCTCCCATAATGTGTCAGTAAAAAATGCCCCCTTAGTGCCACCAGATGCCATAATGCCCCCATAATGTGCCAATAATGCCCCTATAGTGCCACCAGATGCCCCATAGTGCCATTCTCCCCTATAGTGCCCCCCATAATGTGTCAATAAAAAAAAGCCACTTTAGAGCCCCCAGATGCCCCCATAGTGCTCCTCTCCCCCATGGTGCCCCCCCATAATGTGCCAGTAAGAAAAGCCCCAGAGTGCCACCCCCCAAAAAAATGGGGCTGTAAGAATTGTCAGATGCCCCTATAGTGCCAGCTCCCCCCTCCAAAAAAAAAAAGAAAAAAAAAGAAAACACATACTTACCTCCATCAGCAGCGATGTGAAGCAGGCCTCTTGCGGCCTGTGTCCCTGCTGTGTGCTGCCAAAAAATATTGGCTGGTTGTTCTAGGGGGGTCCATACCCGCTGGACCCCCCCCCCTGTAGGTGTGCCACTGTGTGGCAGGTAATGAGTCTCATATATTAGTTTCACCTTTTAAGTTGCATTGCTGAAATAAATTAACTTTGCACAATATTCTAGTTTTTCGAGTTTCAGCTGTATGTGCCCCCTGTAGTACCCAGCATATATATTTATAATCCTCCCCCTGTAATGCCAGTAGATAATGCTCCTGAATAGTGCCAGTATATAATGCTCCCCTGGTAGTGCCAGTATATATGCCTCCTGTAGTGCCAGTAGATAATGTTCCTCCACGCCCTCTGAAGTGCCAGTATATATAATGCCTCCTATAGTGCCAGTAGATAATGCTCCCATTGTAGTGACAGTAGATAATGCACCCCCTGTAGTGCCACCCCTAGTTCTAAATATATGATGCTTCCCTCTATAGTGCCAGGTATTTATAATGCTCCCCCTTCCTTGGTGCCCCTAATAGATAATGCTCACCTCTTTAGTGTCAGGTACATATGTAGTAATGCTCCCCCCTCTTACTTGGTGCCCCAGTAGATAAAGCCCATTTTATAGTGACAGATACATATAATGCTCCCCCCTTCCTTGGTGCCCCAGTACATAATGCCCCCTTAGTAGTGACAGGTACATATAATGCTCCCTCCTTGGTGAAGTGCCAGGTATGCACCCACTCCCTTGATGCCCCAGTAGATAATGCCCTTCTATCTGTAGTGCCATGTACATATAATGCTCCCCCTGTTCCTTGGTGTCCACAGTATATATTGCTCCCCCCTTAGTTCAGTGCCAGGTATATATAATGTACCCCCCTTTGGTGCCCCCAGTAGATAATGCCCCCCTCTGTAGAGCCAGTTATATATAATGCTCCCCTCCTTGGTGAAGTGCCAGGTATATATATAATGCTCTCTCTCCCTTGATGCTCCCAGTTATAAATAATGCTCCCCCTCCTTGGTGCAGTGCCAGGTATATATAATGCCCCCCTCCCTTGGTGCCCCTCTGCAGTGCCAGGTATATATAATGCTCCCTCCCTTGGTGCAGTGGCAGGTATATAAAATGCTCCCCTCACTTGGTGCACTGCCGGGTATATATTTAATGCTCCTTCTCCTTGGTGCGCCCCTCTGCAGTGCCATTTATAAATAATGTTCTCCCCCTTGGTGCAGTGCCAGATATATATAATGCCCCCCATCCCCACCCCCGTGGCCCCCTCTGCAGTGCCAGTTATATATAGTGCTTCCATCCTTGCTGCAGTATAATGCTCCCTCCCTTGGGGAAGTGGCATTTATATATAATGCACCCCCCACCCACCTTGTAGTGCCAGTTATATATAATGCTCCGCCTATTGAACAGTGCCAGGTATATATAATGCTTTCCATTCTAAACAAAAAAAATAATGTTACTGTCACTGACCATACAATAGTCAGATACCAGGTCCATACAGGCCCTTTGCAGACTATAGAGGAGAATACACCACCTCCATCATATCTACAATCAGCTTCACTTTGCATACACTTCTCAACTTTGCAATTGCAACAACAAATTGGATAATCCATAATGTTATGTAAATAGCGGAAGCAGCATGTGTTGCAAATGATCAGATTTTCAAGCACCTAGCTCTAATCTGTGGCATGTGGGTGGGGCATAAAGCCAGATTGAAAGCAAAGATTTTTGGCCACCTCAAATCTCAAACTTCAAATAATGGATAAAGTCATGAGGGATGATTGTGTGATGCCTCCTGTTTGTCGACAACCCAGTTATCGCCACTTGTCACAAGAAGAGAGGGTGAACTGCGAGACCTTGATGTATTACTCCGGCAGACTGCTACATGTCTAGGCTGAGATGTCAACTCTGTTCAACGTTGTGTGTCCCGGTGGTTGAGAGAACAATGAGGAACTGGAATGACAGCAAGAGATGCAGAGAAGAAAACCTCTGCACAGACAGATCGTCTGATTAGAAGAATGGCGTCTAGTAATCCATTCTGTACTGCAAGTGAAATTGTCACATGCCAAGCCTAGGGGGGCAAACAGCGTCTACACAAACCATCGGTGGGTTTATGTGAGACTATGGTCCAGATGTCTACTTACAAGTGTTCCATTGACCTCACACCACCTTTCTCAAAGTCTATCATGGTGCACAAGATTGCAAAGGACGCTGCAATGGAGGACTGTCCTCTTCTGCGATGAGTCCCGATTTTGTCTCAGAGGTAATGATAGCTGGAGATTGACCTGGAGATAATGTGGTGGATGCCATGAAAAGACCTTCACTATGGAAAGTCACACTCATCCTACTCCCAGGATTATGGTGTAGGGTGACAAAATGCACGGTAGTCGGACCCCTCTAGTCTTCATTTCAGGTACACTAACAGTTTGGTATTACATTTATTTGGTCGTGGATTCATGTCTATCGATCCTGTGATTTTCATAATTTCATGACTTTTCCTTCTTGGTGTTGCAAGGAGTGTATATACAGCACCAGAACCAAGCTCAGTACATAACTACAGCATCAGAACCAAGTGTATAACATACAATTCCAAAACCAAGTTCATAACATAAATACAAGATTAGTAGTTACTATGAAACTATATAGAACCAACCTGATAAAATAAATACAGCACCAGGATCAAGAGTACAACATAAATACAGAACCAGGACTAATCTCTTAATATAAATAAAACACCAGTACCAAGCTTATAACATAAATGCAGCATCAGAACCAATTTACTAACATTAATACAGCACCAGAAACAAACGTATTACATAAATTCAGCACTACAACCACATACATAACAAAAATACTACACCAGAAGTAAGTGCAAAACAAAAAATGCAGTACTAGAACAAAGCCCAGTATACAGATCAATTACAGAGTCCAGTTAACCCACTGACATACCAGTTATCGTTTAAAATGGAACCTTCCAAAATAAATTATTACCACCTAGGAACACATAGTAGACCATGCATGATTCCTACTGATCAGATGAAGCCAGTGGTAAAATATTCATTTACATTCTGTTTTCCAAAGATCCCGGAACTCCCCCGTCCTTATTATTATTATTAGTGTTGATCAAGCACCAAAGTGCTCGGGTGTTCGGGTGCTCGGGTCAAACACCTCGGGAGCACAATGGAAGTCAATGGGAGAACCCGAGCATTAAACCAGGCAGCCCCTGCTCTGAAGAGGAGACGGTGTCTGGTTTATAGGAAAAAGTCAGAAATTGATGGAAACACTGAAATGGTTTCGGGAACAGAATGGGGAGCATGTCTAGATGCATCTTGGACTCCCAGGTCGCTGCTGGAAACAATGTTGTCCGAGTAGTACGCCACTTTTACAAACTGACAATAATACGCACAAAACCGAAGATAAAATCGATTTTCGAGAAAAAATTGTTAGGAAACATTCTTTCCTGTATATTTACTTCTATATAAAGTGGAAGTGCAGCCAAAAATTACAGGGAAGAGGCACTCCGATACAACCTGTATATCACATAAAGGAGGGCCTCATTCACATTGTGTTACAATTGTTCAGGTAGTGGGACTCCTACAGTCATAAAGCCTATGCACTAAGGGAAAGGGCTGCCAAAAATTACAAGGAACCGGCGCTCCAATACACCCTTTAAAACACATAAAGGAGGGCATCATACACACCATTGAAAAATTATGATTGATCCCCTGCTGGTGACCCTCAAAAACATTAGGAGCAAGGGCCTACTGATCTGACCATCTAAAACATTATGGGCGAGGGCCTGCTGCTGAGCTGACCATCTAAAAGATTAGGGGTGAGGGTCTGCTGCAGAGCTGACTCTCTAAAACATTAGGGGCGAGTGCCTAATGCTGATCTTAGCATCGAAAAAATTATGGGCGAGGGCCTGCTGGTGAGCTGACCCTCAAAAACATTATATGCAAGAACCTGCTGGCGAGCTGACCCTCTAAAACATTATGGTTTAGGGCCTGCAGGTGAGCTGACCCTCAAAAACATTATATGCGAGGGCCTGCAGGTGAGCTGACCATCTAAAAGATTGTAGGTGTGGGCCTGCTGGTGAGCTGACAGCGGCGGATTAAGTGCATGATAGGCCCGGGGCTGTCTACCCAACTCGCCCCCCCCCTCCATTTTATATTTATTTTTTCTGTATGAATAGGCTGCGGTGCTTCGTAAGCGCCAAAGTCTCTTCCTAGGCCATATGACATCGTTTACATGGTCTAGGTGCAGCTCTGTCCCATCTGAGTGATTGGGTCTGAGCTGCAATACCAAGCGCAGTGCTATCAAATGGACAGCGCTGTGCTTGATAAGGAGCAAAGAGGCTGTGGCACTCACTGGAACATCGCGGTCTCCTCAAACAGCTGATTGGTGGGGGTGCCATGAAATCATACCCTCACCGTCTCATACCTCTGAGTACAGATGTCATAGATGTTACCTGCAGTCTTATGTAACACCCCACATAACACAGTGAACTATTGTGTTATATGGGGTGTTACATAGGACTGCATGGAACATCTACTACATTATCTGCACACAGAAATTTATCACTGTAAGGCCTCTTTCACACGGGCGTCATGTTTTTTGCCCGGATAAGAGCCGGGTGCGTTGCGGTAAAATGCGCAATTTTCCCGCGCGAGTGCAAAACATTGTCACGCGTTTTGCACTCGCGTGAGAAAAATCGCGCATGTTTGGTACCCAAACCCGAACTTCTTCACAGAAGTTCGGGCTTGGGATTGATGTTCTGAAGATTGTATTATTTTCCCTTATAACATGGTTATAAGGGAAAATAATAGCATTCTGACTACAGAATGCATAGTATAATAGTTCTGGAAGGGTTAAAAAAATAAAAAAGTTAACTCACCTTATCCTCTTGTTCGCGTAGTTCGTTCCCGGTCTGTTCTTTGCTAGCTGTGGGCTTGGGCTAAAGGACCTTTGATGACGTCAGATCACATGCTCCAATCACATGGTCCATCACCATGGTGATGGAGCATGTGATCTGACGTCATCAAAGGTCCTTTTAGCCCAAGCCCACAGCTAGCAAAGAACAGACCGGGAACGAACTACGCGAACAAGAGGATAAGGTGAGTTAACTTTTTTATTTTTTTAACCCTTCCAGCACTATTGTACTAAGCATTCTGTAGTCAGAATGCTATTATTTTCCCTTATAACCATGTTATAAGGGAAAATAATACAGTGAATAGACTGTCACCTAGAACCCATGCGTGAAAATCGCACCGCATCCGCACTTGCTTGCGGATGCTTGCGATTTTCACGCAACCCCATTCACTTCTATGGGGCCTGCGTTGCGTGGATTATCGCACCGCAACGCACAAAGAGGAGCATGCTGCGATTTTCATGCAACGCATAAGTGATGCGTGAAAATCACCGCTCATGTGAACAGCCCCATAGAAATGAATGGGTCAGGATTCAGTGCGGGTGCAATGCGTTCAACTCACGCATCGCACCCGCGCGGAATACTCGCTCGTGTGAAAGGGGCCTTAGGGTTCGTTCACATCAGCGTTTAGTCTTCCGTTCGGCTCTCCGTTATGGTTTGTGTCTGTTCGTGAAATGAAATGGATTCATTCATAACGTAACATAACGTACACCTTTAGGTACATTTAAAAACTGATATCATAAACAGATACGTAAAAAAAAATAAACTGAGTAAAAAATGTCCGTTCAGTCCGTTATGTAAGTCTAGTAACGGATCCGTTTTCTTCATTAGTCCCTCCCACATCTACATGCTTATATTCTGACATCTTTGCCGGATGAGGAACAATGCTGCTCGCTCATGTCCTTTTTTCTGTGGACTATATGATATGGAAACTCAGAAACATGCGAATGTCATCCATGAAAAGGAGACGGCGATATTGGGAGCATCCCATTACATCGTGCCGAATTTCCACCCTTTACCAAGAACTAAGAAAACACCCTGTCAAATTTTATGAGTATCTCCGTGTCTCAAGCTTTGATGACCTTCTCCAACGTTTACGTAGACGATTGAGACGCAAGGATACAAAATTTAGTCGAAGTGTTACTCCAGAAGAACGACTGATGGTCACTCTGAGGTATGTATTGTACTAATCACCAACTTTCACATTTTTGCTGCTACTTTATTGCCTTTTGTAAGCCCAATTTTATTCTTCTAATATATTGAGAGTATGGGATTTTAATCTCAAGAGACACTCAAGAGACAGTGTATTGATGTATTTCCAAAAATGTGTAAATTTCATTTTAAAGACTTTTTGTTAATGTTACATAACATATTTTCTTTAAACCATGTGTAAAATACATAGTTTTTCAACAGCTAGGTACTGTATGATAAAAATTTTTTTTATCTATCTGTTGTTAAGTATCTTGAAGGCCGCTTGTTGAACACTTCAAAAACTTGTTATGCTGTATGAAGACTGTCTGTATTGTATATTTTTTATTTATTTTTTTGAGGTTTCTGGCCACTGGTGAAAGTTTTTCCAGTCTTTATTTTCAATTTCACCTTGGAAAAATCTACAATTTCTTACAAAGTTAAAGATACCTGCCGGGCAATATGGAATCTTCTACGTGAAGAATTTATTCCTCCTCCTACTTGCCAGCAGTGGGTCAGCATAGCCGACAAGTTTTTCGAGGTCACCAAGTTTCCCAATTGTATTAGTGCAGTGGACGGAAAGCATGTAAGAGTCTTGAAGCCCCCACGTAGTGGATCCTCTTTTTTTTTACTATAAAAAGTATTTTTCTGTAATATTAATGGCAATTGTGGGTGCACAATACAAATTTGTGGCTGTCGATATAGGAGCTTTTATACGAACAAATGATTCTCGTGTTTTTAAAAATTCTAATATGGGAAGAAGACTGTACTCAGGAAACTTTGATATACCTGAGCCCAGGCATTTACCTGCTACTTCAAACCCTGTTCTTCCATATGTTCTTGTTGGAGATGAAGCTTTCCAAATGTGTGGAAATTTACTGAAGCCATATTGCTAGCCGTGGTCTAGACTATCGTAAAAGAGTATTTAATAACCGACTGATTCGCGCCAGAAGAATGGTAGAGTGTGCTTTTGGCATGGCGAATGGCGAATATTCACTCGGGCAATACAATTAAAAATAGATACTGTGGATGACGTAATAAAAGCATGTGTTGTGTTGCACAATTATGTACTGACCAAAGAGCCTTTGCTTTTAGACCCCCTGTCAGTAAATACACCTGGAGATCACGTCCAAACTGGGCCAAGATCAACAGTTGCTGTGAGTCGCATGCGTGATCAATTTGCAGAATATATTATCTCTTCTGCTGGATCAGTGCCTTGGCAGGATGAGCATATTTGAACTTGGAAAACCATTCATGCTGTGCACTTATAATGTTATGTCTGATTTTTTGATAAACTTTCTGTATGTTTTTTGATAGCCACAGTTGCACATAAAAGCAAGTTGTTAATAGATAGGTTATAATACATACAAATTATATTTTACTACTGTCATTCATTTATTTGATGTTTCTATATTGTACCTTGTTTCTAAATTTAGCGGCCAGTATGCATCGGTCTTACCTACATTCATTACCTTTGTTTCTCTATAACATTCACCAAAAGGTAAGCAATGCGTCCCCGACCACCATGTTATCTGTTTGTCCCCTTTTTTTGACTGTATTCATATTTTCATTCAGACATGCCGACCAAAAACAATAAATTATTGAACATAATGGATGCAGAGAAAGTATCTTTGAAAAAAAAAAAGTATTTATTAAAGAATACTTTTTTATAAATATATATATTTCTATGCTTTTACCTTCCTGTTCAAAAAATTTAAGTTTACAAATCTTCAAACCTTCTATAAATGCACACAGCCCACCACAATGGGACTAGATATCACATTTGGTAGATAGATAATAAAATGGAACACAAATATGATTTATTTTTATTTTTTTTTAAAAAAGTATCTATGGTATGTGACAATATGCCCTACCTGATAGAACTGATAGGGTTCTTTAACACAAAACAGTCCATTGTGAAAATCTTGCTCTATCTGTGACTGATCCTCCTTTCTACATGATGTGAGTGCACACCATTATCATGATTGCTCCTGCTTTGTGCTAGCTTCATCATACCGAGTTCAGAATTATCACACTACAGTATGCACTGCGAGACATGTGGTCCTTGAGTGGGCCATATGTTCCGTAGCGGCATAGAACGTGCAAACGGTAGTGCACAGCGTCAGAGATTCTATCCACGTCTTTCCAACTGCGGGGCTATTGTTCCTGACTAATATGATCATATAAGTGCTTGACTATAGCCATGCGGGGGGCACAACATGCACAGAATCATTGTGCCCAAAATTAAAGCAACAGGTCACATTGTTGGCTGACAAACCGCATGTCTTGGAGGGCGTATGGTCTTGTGCATGAGCCTTTATTATATTAAAGGACCTAGTAATGACATATGCCATTCCTAGTCTTGTTAATGCTACGTTCTCCAGCAATTGTACAATGGAGGATCATGATAGAGAGCTAGACTATTGCAATGGAACAACAACTGGTAAACAGTGAACAAGTCATCAGCTTTGTGCAGACCTCACTCTGTGCAGCATAAATTAGTGACTCTCATGAGAGTCATGAACTAAAAGTGGTTGACAAGAACCAGCATCATAATCATTGCAGCCCAGTACTTTAAAAGAGTGGAATCTACTTGAGAATAGTCAAGGTTATTGCTAATCTCTGGCGCTCTCATCCATCTGCAGATGATTGGCAGTTCTCTCCATAATAGAATATTGTCAGTCATCAAGAGGTGGGCATGGAGAGAAAGAATTCCTGAATAACCAGGCCTCTTTTCAGGTTACAGTAACTCTTTTCAAGGCCCAATCTGTTATTATTATGATGTTAGTTCTCGACAATCACTTCAATGACCGACCGCTGAACTCAAACCACCTGTCTCTAGTTTATTATGCATTATACACTTTTATTATGTATTAAAAGTGGTGGGAGTTTGAAAAATGGATGGAGAAACACCTTCGTTTTTGGAGATTCTAGATGTAGTCAACGTAGAAGTCATATCAGGACTAGGTGTCTCTAGTCGAGTATGAGAACCACCACTGGTTTGGGATTGTGAAGGTGTTTGTGAAGAGACATAGGAAGGTAGCTGGGATTGTGATTGGCTTAACGACTGGGGAACTCTAAAGGTTGATGCAGGTTGATAGCTGTGGGATGTGCTATGGGTTTGAGATGGTGGAAATGTGTGAGACGTTGGGTATTGGTGGGACGTAGGTTGTCTTTGGGACGGGGGAAAGGTGTGGGATGGTTGAAAGTTGTGGGACGGGGGAAAGTTTTGTGACGTGGGAAAGCTTTGGGACTGGGGAAAGGTGTGGGACTGGGGAAAGTTGTGGGACGGAGGAAAAGAGTTGGACGGGGGAAAGGTGTTGGCTGGGGGAAAGTTTTGGGATTTTGAAAAGTTGTGGGAGGGTGGAAAGATATGTGCCACAGAGTAGGAGTGAGCAGGTGGAGAAGTCATGGATGTTGAGTACGAGGTGGCTGCGAGATAGGACTCTGATGGAGGACAGGACTAAGAGGGGGTGGGTGTCTAATATTCCAGACACTTTTGATCAATGTCACTCTACAATCACAATTCTGCTCTGCAGTCATGTCGTCCATCCAATGACTTAATGTTAAGAGAAACTGCTGATTAGGGTTAAGGGGTTCAGGACGACTAACTACCTCGATGTGCCAGATCATGGTAGTTAACTCTTGCTTATACTGAGTTTGCTGTTCCTCTACTTTTAATAAACAATCTCTAAAGATTTGTGCGAGATCCTCAAAGACTCTATGTTGTCTCCGAACTGGTCTCGGCCTACTTAAAACTCTATCAAAGGAACAAGAAATGAATTGTCGAGTATCATCAATCTGAGCACATGTTTCAGTTTGGCGACAGTGAGACTCCAGAGCAGAATCCTGTGACTGAGACGGTACAGAAGTTTGATCGGTAGATGGTCCAGAGAGTTATTCGGTTGAAACACCATGTTCAAGAGGTTCTGCTTCAGGAGGGAGTGTGCTTGAATGAGTCCTAAAATATATATGAAAAAAAAAATTCTATAATCTCTATAATAATTATTGAATATTGCTTCCATTTAGGATATTTCACTCACAGGCGCGGCTGAAAACAATGTCGAAGAAATTGAAGATGGGGTGCATATTGGTATGGTTTTCTCCTAGAAGCCCCAGAACCACTTGGCGGTGTTTGTTCATGATTGAGGTCACGCAAAAACCGATCACGGATTGACCTCCAGCGTGTTGATATGATTTCAGCTGAAAAGAAAGAATCACAATTTGAAATTCAATATATTATAATACCTGTAATAACTTCTGTATGTATTATTTTCTGTCTACATAGGATTGCATAGAAAGTGCTGCCCCTGCTTGTCTAAAAGTCTGCACTGTAGAGCCCTGTATTTAACTGGTATTTTGCCCGGGTACCTTAGGTTGAAGTAGCAGTATCTGTTGAAACCAAGATTTCCTTACAGAAAACACATTGGCCTTTCAATGTTCTTCCAACGTGAAACATCACTATCATATCTCATTTCTATATCCATATGACACTAAAAAAATAGAAGAAGATAAATGTACCAGAATTCTTTTGAGTCTGATGGCTTAAATCGTTGCATGTGGGTACCACATCGGCATAAACCTCTTGCCATTGGCGATGAGTGGTGTTGTGGTCCGAGTGTTTGGGGTCTGATTAGTCCCATAAAGCTGGCCCTGGCTTCTACTAGCTATATTAGCAGCTCACAGTTTATGATTGGGACAAATAGGCTATCTTCCTCGTCCACGTCTTGCTGTCTATGACCCTATTTGGTTTAAAACAAATGTTATCAATACTTAAAAAATGTATATAGAACATGTTGAATCTGCCTGCAATGCCAACTTCACATGACTGGTTTTGTGGAATAATGTATACAGAACATGTTGAATGTGCCAGCACTGGCCACAGCATCTTGTTATTTAAAAATAAAAAATATAAGAACATTTTTTATTTCCTTCCTATTATTTTGTATTTTTAGTTCTTTCTGTGTGTGTGGGTATAAATATATAGACGGGGGAAAGGATTGTGGCATGTCTAAAAATGTATGAGTGGGCCCTGTTAGTCACTTCCTGGTACGTCCATTAGGGGATGGTTGCTGCCATTTAGAAGCAAGACTTAAATTTTTGTTTGGGTCAAGGCCCAATAGGGCAACATTACCAATCCTAACCGTCAGATAGTGTAATAATTTTTTTTTTAGGGATGTTTTTATGGATGATGGCCACGGTATCTAATAGGCGATATGCGATACTGTATGATGGTGGCAGTATGGACAGCTCACATCACAGCACATGTGCCTACTCACACGGCCTCCACGTCATGACGACCGCCATGCCCGCGCTGTCCACGACCACCACGCCTTGAAATTCTCGATCAAACAGGTGATGGAGTGTTACTTTGCCTGTTTGTTTCCTAATAAATAATATTATAGTTTACTACAAAAGACAATTGGTTACTTTAGAGAACCTAAGAATATATACTCACATCATCGTTTTGTTGACGCCTACTTTGTGGAATGTGTACCCTCCTGTGTATGAAAAACAAAGAGAGTTTAGTACTCGCTCACATCGCCGTGTGCCTGACATGCTGCAACATAAGGGCATCACCCATATACACTGCCACCATATAGTAATTTCCCCCTCACTGCCCCATATAGTAATTTCCCCCACACTGCCCCATATAGTAATTTCAAACTAAAAAGACAGGGTGGCATTAGCAGGAGGTGCTCAAACCCACATGCAGTCGTGCATATATACAGGGGAGCAAATCCTGCACTTGTGGCCCGTTGCTAATGGCGATCCCCAGCAAAATGCATACGGTGGAGGATGCCCGCGGCGAACCACAAGTACCACAATAGACATCTCACACAAGGTAACAAGTGCGTATGTCATAATCAATATAACAATATAACAATACAATAACAAATACAGGTGCACTCTGCAGTCTCACTAAACCCTCAAACTGATTTTAAAATTGAGAGATTAGTCAACATGTCCTACGGTGTAGAACATGTCTAAGCCCGGGCACCACGTCAAGGTTTCTCAAGTAGCCCGAGACCTAGGAGGTGTATAAACTCCAATTTAAATGTGCCTGTTTTCCATCTACAGGCCACATTTAGGTGCACCTGTGAGGCCTGGGCCATATCAGTCAGTCTTGAGTGGGACTCACAGACTCCTCCCTCCTCCCATTGCAAGCATGGTTACATGCTGGAGGTAACCGGTGAGCTGTTTGTGAGTCGGCCTCATGCTCCTGTAATTTGCCCACTGGCTCCTGATATCGCCCATACGGCTCAGGTAGGAGAGCGTTAGGTCTCGGGCTACTTGAGAAACCTTGACGTGGTGCCCGGGCTTAGACATGTTCTACACCATATAGTAATTTCCCCTACACTGCCCCATATACAAACCGGATTTAGTTTGGGACACTAAACAAATTGTGAATAAAAACTGAATGCAATGATGTGGAGATGGCAAATGTCAATATTTTATTTGTAATAGAATGTAGATGACAGATCAAACGTTTAATCCGAGTAAATGTATCATTTTAAAGGAAAAATACGTTGATTCAAATTTTCACGGTGTTAATAAATCCCAAAAAAGTTGGGACAAGTAGCAAAAAGGGGCTGTAAAAAGTAAATTTGAGCATAACGAAGAGCTGGAAGACCAATTAACACTAATTAGGTCAATTGGCAACATGATTGGGTATAAAAAGAGCTTCTCAGAGTGGCAGTGTCTCTCAGAAGCCAAGATGGGTAGAGGATCACCAATTCCCACAATGTTGCGCAGAAAGATAGTGGAGCAATATCAGAAAGGTGTTACCCAGCGAAAAATTGCAAAGACTTTGCATCTATCATCATCAACTGTGCATAACATCATCCGAAGATTCAGAGAATCTGGAACAATCTCTGTGCGTAAGGGTCAAGGCCGTAAAACCATACTGGATGCCCGTGATCTCCGGGCCCTTAAACGACACTGCACCACAAACAGGAATGCTACTGTAAAGGAAATCACAGAATGGGCTCAGGAATACTTCCAGAAACCATTGTCAGTGGACACAATCCACCGTGCCATCCGCCGTTGCCAGCTGAAACTCTACAGTGCAAAGAAGAAGCCATTTCTAAGCAAGATCCACAAGCTCAGGCGTTTTCACTGGGCCAGGGATCATTTACAATGGAGTGTGGCAAAATGGAAGACTGTTCTGTGGTCAGACGAGTCACGATTCAAAGTTCTTTTTGGAAATCTGGGACGCCATGTCATCCGGACCAAAGAGGACAAGGACAACCCAAGTTGTTATCAACGCTGAGTTCAGAAGCCTGCATCTCTGATGGTATGGGGTTGCATGAGTGCGTGTGGCATGGGCAGCTTGCATGTCTGGAAAGGCACCATCAATGCAGAAAAATATATTCAGGTTCTAGAACAACATATGCTCCCATCCAGACGTCATCTCTTTCAGGGAAGACCCTGCATTTTTCAACAAGATAATGCCAGACCACATTCTGCATCAATCACAGCATCATGGCTGCGTAGGAGAAGGATCCGGGTACTGAAATGGCCAGTCTGCAGTCCAGATCTTTCACCTATAGAGAACATTTGGCGCATCATAAAGAGGAAGGTGCAACAAAGAAGGCCCAAGACGATTGAGCAGTTAGAGGCTTGTATTAGACAAGAATGGGAGAGCATTCCTATTTCTAAACTGGATAAACTGGTCTCCTCGGTCCCCAGACGTCTGTTGAGTGTTGTAAGAAGAAGGGGAGATGCCACACAGTGGTGAAAATGGCCTTGTCCCAACTTTTTGGGGATTTGTTGACACCATGAAATTCTGATTCAACATATTTTTCCCTTAAAATGGTACATTTTCTCAGTTTAAACTTTTGTTCTGTGATTTATGTTCTATTCTGAATAAAAAATTTGAAGTTGGCACCTCCACATCATTGCATTCAGTTTTTATTCACGATTTGTATAGTGTCCCAACTTTTTTGGAATCCGGTTTGTAGTAATTTCCCTCTCACTGCCCCATATAGTAATTTCGCTCTCACTGCCCCATATAGTAATTTCTCCCACACTGCCCCATATAGTAATTTTCCCCACACTGCCCCATATAGTAATTTTCCCCACACTGCCCCATATAGTAATTTCCCCCTCACTGCCCCATATAGTAATTTCCCCCTCACTGCCCCATGAAGTAATTTGCCTCCACACTGCACCCCCATGAAGTAATTTGCACCGACGCTGCACCCCCTGTAGTAATTTGCCCCCACACTGCACCCCCATGATGTAATTTGCCCCCACACTGCACCCCCATGAAGTAATTTGCACGCACTCTGCACCCCCATGAAGTAATTTGCCCCCACGCTGCACCCCCTGAAATAATTTGCCCCACACTGCCCCATGAAGTAATTTGCCCCCACACTGTACCCCCTGAAGTATTTTGCCCCCACACTGCACCCTCTGAAGTAATTTGCCCCCACATTGCACCCCATGAAGTAATTTGCCCCCATGCTGCACCCCCTGAAGTAATTTGCCCCATGAAGTAATTTGCCCCCACGCTGCACGCCCTGAAGTAATTTGCCCCCACACTGCCCCATGAAGTAATTTGTCCACACACTGCACCCCCTGAAGTATTTTGCCCCCGCATTGCACCCCCTGAAGTAATTTGCCCCCACACTGCCCCATGAAGTAATTTGCCCCCACACTGCCCCCATTAAGTAATTTGCCCCCAAATAATAATCTGCCCCACATGAAGTGATTTGCCCCCATTTAATAATCTGCCCCCCCAAACTGATTTGCTACTACACTGCCCCATGTCCTCCTACTAGGCCTGAAGCCTATGGCGGTGATCGGCGCCGGGGCAGGGAACTATTCACTCCCGTGCCCCGCCGCAGTATGTGGGCGTTTGGGTCGGCGTTGTGCCCCCCAGGGATGTCAGGCCTGGTGCTACTGACCCGAACGACCCTATTATAATCCGCCACTGTGAAACCCTGTAAAACATTATGGTTGAGGGCCTGCTGGTGAGCTGACCCTTAAAAACATTATATGCAAGAGCCTGCAGATGAACTGACCCACTAAAAGATTGTAGGTGAGGGCCTGCTGGTGAGCTAAACCCTCTAAAACATTACATGCAAGGGCCTGCAGGTGAGCTGACCCACTAAAAGATCGTAGGTGAGGGCCTGCTGGTGAGCTGACCCTCTAAAACATTATATGCAAGGGCCTGCAGGTGAGCTGACCCTCTAAAAGATTGTAGGTGAGGGCCTGCTAGTGAGCTGATCCTCTATAACATTATATGCAAGGGCCTGCAGGTGAGCTGACCCTCTAAAAGATTGTAGGTGAGGGCCTGCTAGTGAGCTGACCCTCTAAAACACTATATGCAAGGGCCTGCAGGTGAGCTGACCCTCTAAAAGATTGTAGGTGAGGGCCTGCTGGTGAGCTGACCCTCTAAAACATTATATGCAAGGGCCTGCAGGTGAGCTGACCCTCTAAAACATTATATGTGAGGGCCTGCAGGTGAGCTGGCCCTCTAAAAGATTGTAGGTGAGGGCCTGCAGGTGAGCTGACCCTCTACAACCTTAGGAGCGAGGGCAGACTGATAAGCATGTTGATATGATGGAAGAGGAGGAGGAGGACGATGAGAAAAGGAAGATTGAATCATATACCCTTTTTTGTGGTGGAAGGGGTGCATGGGAATACAGTGAATTCAGTACATTATGTTTAGCCACTTTCCTCTGGTGGAGTAGAAAAGTCATGAGAAATCTAGGCATTGTTCATTTTTATAAGAGTCAACCTGTGAGCATTTTCAGTTGACAGGTGTATGCGCTTATCAGTTATTATGCCCCCAGCAGCACAAAATACCCGCTCTGACAAAACGCTGGCAGCAGGGCAGGTCAGCACCTCCAAGGCGTAGAGCGCCAGTTTGTGCCATGTGTCCAGATTGGACACCCAATAGTTGTATGGCAAAGAGGGATCATTGAGGACGCTGACACAGTCATGAAACTGTCCCAGGCCTTGGATAGTGTTGCCCTGCCTCTGTTGGTACTGCTGTGTGTTCCCCTCGTCTCCCCTTCTCGGTTGCCCAAGGAACTACATACTCTGCCGCCAGTGTTGTCAGTGGGAAATTTTTGGAGCAATTTTTCCACAAGGACCTTCTGGAACGAGGGATGAGAAGTTCTCTTTGTAGCAGGGGCCGAGAAGGGGGAACAACCAGTAATGGATGTTGTCTAAAATTCATAAAATGCATGGGTCACAGGAAAGGCATCCTAACATAAAGTCAGCCATGTGTGCCAAAGTCCCAACAGGCAAGACTTCGCTGTCGTCATCAGGAGGATGATTCTCAATCTCCTCATCCTCTTCCTCCTCTTCTGCCTATCCACGCTGAACAGATGGAATTAAACTTCCATGGGTACTACCCTCTGTAGCGGAGGCAACCGTCTCCTGCTCCTCATCATCATCATCCAATTTGCGCTATCATCCTGTGTACTTTCTTCCCCCATTACCACCTCTTCCACATGCAAAGCGTTGGCCTTAAAGGGTTTCTGTCATCAGAAAAATGGGTTTTAACCTGGCTGACATTAGCGATGTGCTACTGTCAGCTGAACATAACTATATTAGTCCCATGTCACTATGTGCCGCGGTTATTTAGAAAAACAAACTTTTATAATATGCAAATAAGCCTCTAGGAGCAGGGGGGCGTTGCAGCGGCTTCCTCACTGCGCCTGCGGTGAATACGTTGCAGTGAGGAAGCCGGCTGCCGGCGAACTTCCTTCCCTCACTGTGCCCTCGCCGAATACTGAACAGGACGGCGCATGCACGAGATTTCCCCGGAAGACAGGAGACCAACACTGGCCTGGCCCTGTCAATCAAGTGTATAAGGGCGTGGAAAGAGGTAAGCAAACAGAGCCTCTAGGAGCAGGTGCCACGCCCCCACTGCTCCTAAAGGCTCATTTGCATATTATAAAAGTTTGTTTTTCTAAATAACGGCAGCACATAGTGACATGGGACTGATATAGTTATGTTCAGCTGACATTAGCACATCGCTAATGTCAGCCAGGTTAATACCCATTTTTCTGATGACAGAAACCCTTTCATTGTGAGCAGCGAGCGTTTGAGTAGACACAGAAGTGGGATGGTTATGCTGATTATAGCGGCATCGCCGCTCACCATCTGTGTTGATGTCTCAAAGTTTCTTAGTGAGGTCAGACATCCATGCCCACTCCTCGCTTGTGAAGAGCTGGAGCTGACTGGAAAGGTGACGACCATGTTGCAGCTGGTATTCCACTACTGCCCTCTGCTGCAAACAAAGCCTGGTCAACATGTGGAACGTCGAGTTCCAGCGCGTGCTCACGTCGCACAACAGTCGGTGAGATGGCAATTGTAAGCGCTGCTGCAGCGTTGACAGACCGGCGGAAGCTGACGATGACTTGCGGAAATGGGCACACACGCGGCGCACCTTCACCAGTAGCTCAGGCAAATTGGGGTAGGTTTTGAGA
Organism: Bufo gargarizans; assembly: GCF_014858855.1. Lineage (NCBI taxonomy): Eukaryota > Metazoa > Chordata > Amphibia > Anura > Bufonidae > Bufo > Bufo gargarizans. The sequence continues at coordinate 10,484,925 of NC_058085.1, forward strand.
AACCGCTGAACCACTAAGTTGAAAACGTGGGCTAGGCATGGGATGTGTGTGAGTTTGCCGAGCTCCAAAGCTGCCACCAAATTACAGCCATTATCAGACACAACCATGCCTGGTTGTAGGTTGAGTGGCTTATCCCCTGCCACAGCTCTGCGGCGGTGTGCTGTTTGTCACCTAAGCAGATCAGCTTAAGCACGGCCTGTTGACGTGGGCACGGGTGATGTTATGAGACACATGCTGGTGTAAGGCGGCTTGGAACTGCGTAACGAGGGTCGGCCGCCGACATCAGGCTGCGGAAGGCCTCAGTGTGCACAAGCCTAAATGGCAACATTTCCAGGACCAGTAATTTGGAAAGTTGCGCATTTAGTGCTATGACCTGTGGGTGGGTGGCTGGGTATTTGCGCTTTCATTCAAATGCCTGGGGTAAGGACATTTGTACGCTGCGCTGGGACACGGAAGTGGATGTGGTCGCTGATGGTGCTTGCGAAGGTCGAGGTGCAGGGCGGGAGGCATCTGGGCCTGCGCCTTCGACAGAGGATTGGCCAACATGTAACACAGGGGAAGAGGAGGCAGTGGTGTGACCCGCAGACACAGATTGTGGACCCAGGCATTCGGCCCACCTATTAGGGTGCTTTGATGCCATGTGGCGGATCATGCTGGTGGTGGTGAGGTTGCTAGTGTTCACGCCCCTGCTCATTTTTGTATGGGACAGGTTGCAAATTACAATTCTTTTGTCGTCCACACTTTCCTCAAAAAAGCGCCAGACTGCGGAACACCTACCCCTTGGCAAGTGAGATTTCCGCAAGGGTGTGCTCCGGGCCTGTTTGGTGAGGGCCCAGCTTCTCCCTTTTGCCACCCCACTGCCTCTTCCAGCCTGTTGCGGTGCTGTGGATCTCTCCCCCTCTGTACTGCTGTCCTGGCTCGGCTTGCCACCTTCCCAGGTTGGGTCAGTGACTTCATCGTCCACCACCTCATCTTCCACTTCCTCACTCTGCTCATCCTCCTGACTTGTTGACCTAACAATCTCAGTCATTGACAACTGTGTCTCATCAACCTCTTGAGACACTAATTGCCATTGATTTATTGGCAACTGTGTCTCATCATCCACCTGGTGAAACACTAATTGCCGTTCCTCACTGTCATCTTCTTGTGACTGTGGATGCTCAACAGTTTGGGAATCAGGGCACAAGATCTCATGTCCCTCTTCAAGCGGGCTTGTTGAGAGGCCAAATGAAGGAATGGCACTGAAAAGAGCTCTTCGGAATATTCGAGTGTGGGATCACTTGTTTGGCAAGACTCTCCATGGTGGGAGGAAGGAGGATCAGGGTGAGGATTGTGTTGACCAGACTCTTGGCTACTGAGACTGGACTTGATGGAAGACAGGGTGGTGCTTAACCGACTGGAAGCATTATCTGCTGCAATCCAACCGACCACCTGGTCGCAATGGTCTGACGTTGAGAGCATTGTCCTACGCCGCCCTGAAAACAGGGACATGAAGCTAGGTATCGTGGATCATTGTTTTTCTTGTGCTCTGGAAGCAGGCACAGTTTCAACGCACCCAGGGCCTCTGCGTGCACCATCAGGATCACGGCCACTCCCTTATAAATGTTATATATACTTGAAATTATGTCACACGTACAGTAGCATAGGATTTGTAAGTGTATGCGCAAAAAAATAAAAAAAGGTATTTGGGATGTGGAAACGTTACACAGGAGATATACCACAGATAATGTCAATGCTGTCACCAGCGGCTAATAAAAAAAATTACAGGTAATGTCACAGGTATTTGGGATGTGGAAACGTTACACAGGAGATGTACCCCAGGTAATGTCACTGTCCGCAGCGGACACCGTCTACGGAAAAAGTACACTGGATGTCACTGAATTTTTTTTAGATGTGCAAACGTTACACAGGAGATGTAGCGCAGCTAATGTCACTGTCCACAGCGGACACCATCTACGGAAAAAGTACACTGTATGTCACAGATATTTTTGGGATGCGCACATGTTACACAGGAGATGTAGCACAGATAATGTTGCTGTCTGCAGCGGCCAAACTATTGCACGCTATTTAGCGCAAGATGCGCTAAAAATAGATATTGCTGCCACACAGAACAGTCCCTAAAAGGACTTTTGGGTCTGTAAAATTTTAGCAATTTAGCACAGATTGCGCTAAAAATATATATTGCTGCTGCCACACACAACAATAGTCCTTAAAAGAACCTTTGAGTCTCTGACAAGGTTTTCAACTTTAAAAAAAAAAAAATTCACTCCCTACACTATCTTTCCCTTCTTTAGCACAGCTCTCCCTGACTAACACTGAGCCGAACACGTGTCGCGTTCCGGCCAGCCAATCACTGTAATGCCAGTAACCTCGGGGAGGAGACTGTTGCGCTCGAGCACATGTGGTATTCGGCTGAATACTGCCATGTGCCGAGCATTGAGATGCACGAGCCGAACTGGTGTTCGGTCGAGCATGCTTGATCAACAATAATTATTATTATTTTTACTTTTTATTAGAAAATAGAATGTTGGACAAGTTTCTAATATATATAAAAAATGTTGCTTGCAGAACTTTATTATATCCATACAGCAGCCTCTCCCTAAAGAAGAAAATACTATTATGGCCCATTTTAGTCCTGTAAAATGCATCCATAGGAGAGTTGGATTTGAACTTGGCATCAGTCACGTGAGCCGTCATATGACCCTAATAAGTATCATTTGATCTGGCTTTCAGTTAACTGCCCAGGTATCTAACAGGTGAATAGTAGGGTACTGAGGAGTAGAACATATACAGTATATATGGTATTACTGCTTGCAACAGCACCTTAAAACCATGTCTAACAGAGTCTGTACAGAAGCAGATCTGTGTGTGTTGTGTTTTTTTTTTATCCACACAAAATTTTATGAACAACATGACATCACCTACATGACATCACCTACAGACAGGCAGCCATTTTACAACATCACCTACAGACAGGCAGCCATTTTACAACATCACCTAGAAACAGGCTATAATGTAGTTACTATAATAACCACAATAAAAATCATGATTATGCCACTCGTCCTATTTACTCGTTACATAAATGTGTCCTGTGTGCTGATACGTCACATGTATGTCATTGAACACTGCTGCCTACTATACCATTCTATATATACTCCACACTGTTTCCCTAAATAATAAAATGGTTCATGCTGTGCCCGTGCCATGAATAAAACATGCCCAATGTTTGGCCCCTAAAAAAATTGCCCTAGAATGTGTACCCTGAATAAATGGGCATTGGTACACTACACTGCTGTTATTATAGAGTTGCAACCAAAATCATTCAACCCCCACTACTTTTGGGTAGTGTACCTCTTGATGAGAGATCGTTGACTGCTAGACATGTCTCTACGATGCAGTTGGCAGAATTTGAAAGAGGAAGTATTATAAAACTGAGAGAAGCAGCATAGTCACCTCATTTGGCTGCTTCGCTGAATTTTACAAAAGAATGTGCATTCATACATGATCTGATATAAATAACAGTGTAAAAAAACAAAAAAACATTCATACTTACCTGATCCATTTGCGCACAACGGGCCGGCTGCCGACATGTTGCTTGAAGATCTGGTGTAAAATCTCTTGTGGCCTCAGAGCAAGTCATCATGCTGGCCGGCGTGATAACGTCATACGTCACCGTGCACGGGATTTCCTGCGAGATCTTCAAGCAAGATGGAAGCGAGCAAATGTAACAGGTAAGTATGATATATATTTTTTTACACTATTTCAGGTTAAATCGATTCGCTACCACGAAGCAAGAGGAAATTCAGCTTTGCGGCAAATCGAGGACATGCACAGTCTCCGGATGGCCCAGATAGATAGGATTGTAGAGCGAATTGTTTGATCCACCGACAAGCACGAGCAGCTCCCACAGTTTTGTTCTAAACCATCCAGACACAGGTGGATCCCTTGACTCTGCCCAGTCCTTTTCTAGGGACATAGCAGAAAGAAATTTGGTGTCATAGAGCCCATTACGTGTCCTGCCATTGACAGACAGCCATCATCGCTCTCATTTGCAGTAATGTCATGAATGAGAAACTTGGACTGCTACAAAGTGTGATGAATATACAATAGTTATATTGCTGCATATAAGAGGCAGTATTATAGCAATTATGTGCTTGTACATAAGAGGCAGTATTATAGCAATTATGTGCTTGTACATAGGAGCAGTATTATAGTAGTTATATTATTGTACATAGGAGGCAGTATTATAGTAGTTATATTCTTGTACATAGGAGCAGTATTATAGTAGTTATATTCTTGTACATAGGAGCAGTATTATAGTAGTTATATTCTTGTACATAGGAGCAGTATTATAGTAGTTATATTCTTGTACATAGGAGGCAGTATTATAGTAGTTATATTCTTGTACATAGGAGGCAGTATTATAGTAGTTATATTCTTGTACATAGGAGCAGTATTATAGTAGTTATATTCTTGTACATAGGAGGCAGTATTATAGTAGTTATATTCTTGTACATAGGAGCAGTATTATAGTAGTTATATTCTTGTACATAGGAGCAGTATTATAGTAGTTATATTCTTGTACAGAGGAGTAGTATTATAGTAGTTATATTTTTGTACATAGGAGCAGTATTATAGTAGTTCTATTATTGTACATAGGAGGCAGTATTATAGTAGTTATATTCTTGTACATAGGAGCAGTATTATAGTAGTTATATTCTTGTACATAGGAGCAGTATTATAGTAGTTATATTCTTGTACATAGGAGGCAGTATTGTAGTAGTTATATTCTTGTACATAGGAGCAGTATTATAGTAGTTATATTCTTGTACATAGGAGCAGTACTATAGTAGTTATATTCTTGTACATAGGAGCAGTACTATAGTAGTTATATTCTTGTACATAGGAGCAGTATTATAGTAGTTATATTCTTGTACATAGGAGCAGTATTATAGTAGTTACATTCTTGTACATAGGAGCAGTATTATAGTAGTTATATTCTTAACCATATTTCTTTTTATTAAAGTAAAATCAAGGCCATATGCCCACACATGACATCAGTACAGTGACATTAAGGCGCAAGAATAAATATCCATCATACAAGTCACGTGTAGACACAACAAGCGATTATAGCCATCAGTCAGAGATATACAGCAAGAGGGGGGAGGGGGAACATGGGAAGGAACATTTAGGGAGGAGAGGGGGTAGGGAGAACAGGGAAGGGAAGAAACCTGCTCTGTCATGTAAAATTCCTATACGCTCTCCACGGGGACCACAATTTTAAGAAGCGGGGACGTGTGTTGGTTTCCCAATGCGCCAGCTCCTCAAAGCGGTATATCTGGTCCACCTTATCGGTCCACATAGGGAGAGTCGGAGGGGCGTCATCTTTCCATAGAAAGGGTATAAGTAACTTAGCTGCTGTGATCAGCATCGTCGGGAGATTGTTCTTGGCGGGAGTGAGGGTACTATTAGGGCACCATAACAGGACGAGCTTAGCGTCCAGGACAATCCTGGTTTTGCAGATATGATTTATCAGTGACTCTACCAGTTTCCAATACGATTGGATCTTATGGCATTGCCACCAGATGTGTGACAAGGAGCCAGTTTCTATGCCACACCTCCAGCACTGTTCAGGAACTTCTGGGTTCAACTTATGCAAGAATTCAGGCGTTTTGTACCACCTGCTGAGGAGCTTAAAGGAATTCTCCTGAATTCTCACACAACGGTTGAAGCCGTGTGAGTGGGCTAAGACAAAGGCTCTCTCCGGTTCTGTAAGAGTCAGAGATAGCTCCCGCTCCCAGGAGGTCACATATCGGAGCTCCGGGGGTAAGGAGGAGAGCATTTCCTTATACATCTGGGACAGTGGTCTAAGGGGGGGGTTAATAGTTAAGACTTTCCTCTCGAGCCAGGAAGGGGAACTACTACCAGCAAAGGACCCAGTACATAACGCCGTATCCCTTTTGAAATTTGCCAAATGGAAAAATGGTGCAGCTTTAACCTCAGGGCGGTCCATTATGGAACCCCAGTGTAAACTACCGTCTGGGAGAAGGACATCCCGCAGGGACAAGTCAGCGAGCCTAGACCAGATCCCAGAGGGGTTTGACACAGAAGGGTGAATGTAGCTTTGCAATAATTTAAGAGGCATACAGGGATTCGGGAAGCTAAATAGATGAGATTGAACCATTTTGGACCACTCTACCAGCATTCCCTTCCAGACCGGAGAAGAGGCGTAGTGATTGGCCGAGAAGGGCCTAACACCCCATAAAGTAAGTTGTTCTTGGTTGGTGAGCAGTACAGACTCAAGACGTGAGCAAAGGGAGCTAGATTGGCGGGATAGAGTAGCCACACATCTACACAGCTGAACAGCAGTATAATATGACTTTACATCTGGCATCCCAAAGCCTCCAAACCTCCTATCCCTTGTGAGGACAGAATAGGCAATACGGGGCGATTTGCCATTCCAGAGGAAGCGTGTGAACACTCGGCGGACTTCTGTGAAATATGAGTTAGGAAGCCAAATAGGGAGGGATTGCAACAAATATAAAAATTTGGGGAGGATAAAGGTTTTAAGGTAATTTTTCCTTCCGACCCAGGAAACAAATGGAAGTTTCAGATTTTGCAGATGGTTGCGGACAGTTTGCAGGAGCGGCACATAGTTGAGGGAGGCTAGATCCTGGACAGTAGCCGAGATATGTGTCCCCAAAAACGTAATGTCTCTGGAGGCCCAGGTAAACGGGGTGCTGCGCTTAAGATTGTTGACCACAGTTTGGGGACAGGAAATGTTGAGCGCCATGGATTTCCCATAATTTATTTTAAAATTAGATACGAATCCAAAATCCTCAAATATATTCAGCAATTTGGGCAAGGCCTCTCTAGGATTGGAGGTCATGACTAAAAGGTCATCCGCAAATGCTGCAGTAACATGGGTATAGGGGCCCACCTGAAGGCCTTTGATACCCGGGTCCGCTCTAATTGTACATAAAAGGGTCTCCATCACTAATACGAATAATGCAGGAGAGAGGGGACATCCTTGCCTCGTTCCATTGGTGATGCGAAATGGTGGGGATAGTGCTCCATTGACTTTGACCATGGCAGAGGGGGCCGAATATAAAGTGAAAATGGCGTTAACAAACTGATCTGGGAGGCCAAACTTCGACAGGGTCCGCGACATAAAGTGCCAACTGACCCTGTCGAAGGCCTTTTCCGCATCCGTACTCACCAAGACTAAGGGCTTAGAGGATCGTTTGGCCCAGTTAATAAGATGGAGAAGCCGCACCGTGTTTTCAGACCCCTGTCTGCCATGGACAAAACCTACTTGCTCCTCATGGACAATATCAGGCAGAACGTCTTGGAGCCTGGAAGCCAAAATCTTCGCCCACCACTTCACATCATTATTAAGCAAGGAGATCGGCCTATAGTTACTGCAGCAAGTCGGGTCCTTGTTTTCCTTGTGGAGGACAGTAATGTGCGCCAACAAGGAGTGAGGTGCAAGGGAACCCCCAGTAAGAAGGTAATTGCACAAATTCCTGAAACGAGGGATTAAAACATCCTGAAAGGATTTATAGTAGGCTATGGAAAATCCATCGGGCCCAGGGCTTTTACCCGAAGGGATAGACATGAGAACCGTACGAATCTCCGAATCAGAGATGGGCCTAGTCAGAAGGGAAGCCTTGGATGAGGATATGGAAGGGAGGTTCAGGGTCTGCAAAAATTTGTCTGTGGCCTCGGAGAGATCATTAGGGGTAGCCCCAGTTGGAGGGGGTAAATTATATAATGCCTCATAGAAGGCGCAAAATGCTTTGGCGACATCTGGTGTGGACTTATGTACCGTTCCCTTGGAATCTTTAATAGAGGAAACAAAGGAGTCTGAGAACTGCTTCTTGGCAATGGCCGACATCAGTCTGTTTCCTCTATTTCCATGGGCATAAGCCTTGAAACGTGATCGTAACACCAGCTTCGCAGAGGTGACATTTAATAAAAATTTTAAGCGCGTTCTGGCTTCAGTCAGTTCTGCCAACGTGCTTAAGGCTCGTGATTCCTTGTGGGAGGACTCAAGGCGAGCGATGGACGCCAGTAAGGCATCTAAAGCCTGCATCCTTTGTTTTTTTACATAAGCCCCAAGGGCAATGAGTTCCCCCCTGATAACTACCTTGTGAGATTCCCATAATATGGAAGGAGAAGGAGGGGAGTCTGGAGTATCATTTAGCGCAAAGAATTCTGAAATCAAGGCCTTAATTTTGCCAGCGTGTGTAGGATCTAAAACCAAAGTGTCATTGAGACGCCATAAGCGCTCTTTCCTCTGAGGACCGGACAGGGAGAGGTTAATAATAACAGGGGCATGGTCGGACAGTGTGATGTTACCTATCCGGGCTCCAGAGACATTACGTATATGCGAATCAGATAGGAACAGATAATCCAATCTGTGGAAAGACATCTTGGCATGCGAGTAAAATGTGTAATCTCGGCCATTGGGGTTTAGAGTACGCCAGACGTCCAAGACCTTCAGCCTTCTCAGAGAAACTTTTAGCCTTTTCAAGAGCCTATAGGACACAGAGGGTCTGCCCACCGAGGTGTCCACCGCTGGCTCTAGAGCAACATTGAAGTCGCCCCCTAAAACCAATAACCCCTCTGAAAAGGAGGATAATAAAGCAAGGGACTGAACGAGCCATGGTACTTGGCCTTTATTAGGGGCATACAAATTGGCAAACGTCACTGGGGAATCACCCAGTACACCCTTTACAAAGATGTACCTGCCCTCTGGGTCTGCAGAGGTAGCGGTATGCTTGAAGGGAAGGCACTTATGCACAGCTATACTAACTCCCCTACTAGCAGAATCATGGGTACTGTGAAACCATTGGACAAATTTCTTAGGGGGAAAGTTAGGGATTTTGCCTGTTCTGAAGTGGGTCTCCTGCAGAAAAGCCACTGAAACTTTATCCCTCAGAAGGAGAGACAGCGTTTGAGACCTTTTGCATGGCTCGTTCAATCCATGTGCATTTAGCGAGGCGACTACAATAGAAGACATTTCGGCATACAATCAGGTGGGTAAGAGCCCATGACACCCATGGGAGCACTGAATAGCACACAGTTGATATGAGCAGAGGAAAGGAAGGGGGAGAGGAGAACATAGAAAATAAAATAGGGGAGATAACCATAAACATATTAAACTGGCAAATGACCAGCTCGGACAAGTACCCATCCGAGGTGGAGTGAATGCTTTACTTATCACCAGCCAAGACAGGATTGGACTGGCGAGGGGGCAAGTAAAGCACCGTATGGTCCGAAACACATATAGACCAGAACACAAATACGTCCAGCACCGGTATCTATCCTGTCTTCACCCTTCAGGTGGGGAATAGAGCTCGCAGTCCCAGAGGTAGCGACCAGTGGAAACAGAGAAGCGTCACAAATCTGTTATGACATCATATATAAAACATAGACCTGAAATATAATGTAGGCCGTAAAATGGAAACCAGGGGAGAGGCCAAGTTCGCCTATAATAAACATTAAAACAGGAGGTTGAGAGACAGTCATCTCCAGGCCTGGAGAAATGAGATATCAACGATACATGCTTACGAACATGGCCGGAGCGGCGGGCTCAGGTGAGGGCCCTGTCCATCTTGCCGCGTCCCAAACGATCCGATCTGCCTGCGGAGGCCTTCTGCCAGGCCGAGACACGAGGTGGAATAGGTAGGGGGCCATCTTGGTCGGCCGGTAACCATGAAGGGATTTCCACAGGGGGAACATCCAGGGACCTCCAAACAGAATCAAGATCCGCTGGTGAGCGTACGGTAAGTAGTTTACCATTCCTGGAGACCGCCAGCCCAAAAGGATATAGCCATCGGAACGGAGTCGACGTCTTCCGCAGGACATCCAGGAGAGGCTTGAACAGGCGCCGCTTGGCCAAGGTGGATGGCGCGAGATCCTGGAACATCTGGATCGGGGTATTTTCGTACTCAAGTACCTCCATCTCGCGTTGCCGTTTCAGGAGGGCTGCGGTGTCGACGTAGCTCAACAGGCCACAAATCACGTCACGTGGTGGCTCTTGCGGTTTAGGCCTGGGGCGCAGCGCCCTATGTATGCGCTCCACCACGATTCCTGCCGCTCTATCCGGATCAAGCATCATGGAAAATATTTCGCGCGCAACTGTCGGTAAGGCCTCCGCCGCAATCGACTCAGGTAGGCCGCGAATGCGAATGTTGCGCCGGCGACTACGATTTTCCTGATCCTCCAGCTTCAGGAAGGCATCGTTCAGTAAAGCCTTGTGAGACGTCAGCACCTCCGAAGCTTTACCCTCATAAGTCATGATAGCTTCTTGTGCTGTTTCTAACGAGACAACCCTCTGACCCAGGTGCTTTATATCATCCTTAATGTCTGACAAGTCTTGCTTAAGAGGCGAGAGGGCAGCTTCAAGGACACGTCGGAGAGTCCGTTCTGAGAGGGGCTTATCTCTGGGTCTCCCGTCTGAGATATCGGAGCCGCTGCCTGCGTCTGAGATGTCTCCTGCATCGGAGTCATGAGTAATAGATGCCGCCATATTGGGGCCCTTCTGAGCAGTAAGCCTCGGTGTTTTCCGAAGAAACTTCTCCATCTCTGGTAATTTGGAGCGCAGTGGGGTCGACTCTGAGCTTCCTCTGTTCTTATCTTTGCCAGGTTTCCCCATAATCAATCAAATTAGAAGCTTAAATAGGGCAAATGAGCCGGAATGCTGGAGGAGCTCAAGCGTGCAGCCATTCAGCAGCGTGGCTAGGCTCCGCCCCCCTCTATAGTAGTTATATTCTTGTACATAGGAGTAGTATTATAGTAGTTATATTCTTGTACATAGGAGCAGTATTATCGCAGTTATATTCTTGTACATAGAGAGCGGTATTATCACAGTTATATTCTTGTACATAGGAGCAGTATTATAGTAGTTATATTCTTGTACATAGAGAGCGGTATTATCACAGTTATATTCTTGTACATAGGAGCAGTATTATAGTAGTTATATTACTGTACATAGGAGCAGTATTATAGTAGTTATATTCTTGTACATAGGAGCAGTATTATAGCAGTTATATTCTTGTACATAGAGAGCAGTATTATAGTAGTTATATTCTTGTACATAGGAGGCAGTATTATAGTAATTATATTCTTGTACATAGGAGGCAGTATTATAGTAGTTATATTCTTGTACATAGAGAGCAGTATTATAGTAGTTATATTCTTGTACATAGGAGGCAGTATTATAGTAGTTATATTCTTGTACATAGGAGGCAGTATTATCACAGTTATATTCTTGTACATAGGAGCAGTATTATAGTAGTTATATTACTGTACATAGGGGACAGCATTGTAGTTGTTTTCTTGAATATTGGAAGCTATAATGCTGTACTGCAGTTATATTCTCGTACTTAAGGTTGTTATTTTATTACTACAACTTTCACAATACTTACCATATTGCATTGGAAGCAATATTGTTGAAGTAACATTTATTCTTATATTTAGGAGATTGTAGTTTATTGCTATAACTATGACAATTCTTGCCACATTTATGGAATCTTAGTACCATTGCTATTTATAATTTCTTGATTTGAGGCTAGTTTACCTCTTCCAAATACCTCTCTGGCACAGATGTAAATTTATGACATTTATTTGGTAGTCTGGAACAGTTCACTTTGGGAAATAGTTAACCTGGTCTTTCTTTGGTTTATTTTAACATACAAATTTCGAATTTATAAAAAGTTACACCTGGATTTTTAAAATGAAGCTTGTGTACCTGTCCAATCAATCTCAGTTCAAGTAAAAGTCTGCAGAACATATGGGATAGGTCCAGAGGCGTACATAGGAATCACTGGGCCCCATAGCAAAAATCTGAATTGGGCCCCTTAACCCCGCCCACTACCCACCATGGCCCCTCCCACTTCCTGGCTTTGCTCCTCCCATGCCACACCCCCATTAAATAAATTTATACATGAGCTACAGAAACTGTTAGGGGTTTCCTGGGGGTGACCTGTCACATGGGATATCTGCTGCAGCCTGCAGGTCTCCTTATTTGGGGTGCCATGTTAGGCTACTTTCACACTTGCGTTCGGGTCTCCGCTTGTGAGTTCTGTTTGAAGGCTCTCACAAGCGGCACCGAACGGATCCGTCCAGCCCTAATGCATTCTGAGTGGACGCGGATCCGCTCAGAATGCATCAGTCTGGCTCCATCTGTCCTCCGCTCCACTCAGCAGGCGGACACCTGAACGCTGCTTGCAGCATTCGGGTGTCTGCCTGGCCGTGCGGAGGCAAACGGATCCGTCCAGACTCACAATGTAAGTCAATGGGGACGGATCCGTTTGAAGTTGACACAGTATGGCTCAATTTTCAAACGGATCCGTCCCCCATTGACTTTCAATGTAAAGTCAAAACGGATCCGTTTGCACTATCATGAACAAAAAAAAAATATGTTTTTTTTTTTTGTTCATGTTAATGCAAACGTATCCGTTCTGAACGGATCTAAGCGTTTGCATTATAGGTGCGGATCCGTCTGTGCAGACACCAGACGGATCCGCTCTGAACGCAAGTGTGAAAGTAGCCTTAAAGGGAATCTGTCACTAGCAATTTACCCCCAATTTTTTTTTCGTGAATCCATGTTTAACAGAGTACCTGTTTTCCATCTGTCTTGTTCTTTTGATTGCGAGTCTTGTAATTTCTTCAAAAAATCGATTCTTATGATATGCAAATTAAGCTGTAAGGAGCCCAGAGGGGCGTTATTCTTTCTCCACTGTGCCCAGGAACGCCCCTCTGAAGTGCCGTGCCCGCCTAAGTTTGAAAACTAATAACGCCTCCAAGTTCATCTAAATCGCCTCCCAGAGGCACGGCTAAGTGCCGCTCTGCGGCAAACACCCCGATCCTCCTCTCGCCGGCATCCCAAATCCCGCGCAGGCGTAGTGCCGTCAGTCATCTTATCATAGCGCAGGCAATCGCCGGCACTGCGCCTGCGCGGGATTTGGGATGCCAGCGAGAGGAGGATCGGGTTTGGGAGGCGATTTAGATGAACTTGGAGGCGTTATTAGTTTTCAAATTTAGCCGGGCACGGCACTTCAGAGGGGCGTTCCTGGGCACCGTGGAGAAAGAATAACGCCCCTCTGGGCTCCTTACAGCGTCATTTACATATCATAAGAATCGATTTTTTGAAGAAATGACAAGACTCACAATCAAAGGAACAAGACAGATGGAAAAAAGGTACTCATGGATCCATGTTTAATAAAGTACCTTTTTTCCATCTGTGTTCTTCTTTTCCATGTCAGTCTTGTCCTTTCTTCTAAAAATCGATTCTTAGGATAAGCAAATGACGCTGTAAGGACTGGAGCCCAGAGGGGCGGTTTTCTTTCTCCACGGTGCCCCTCTGAAGTGCCGTGCCCGCCTAAATATGAAAACTCTAACGCCTCCACGTTTAGCTGAATCGCCTCCCAGAGGCGCGGCTAAGGCCCTAGACACCCGCCCCCCTCCTCAGCGCGGTCTGCAAACACCCGATCCTCCTCTCGTCGGCGTCCCAAATCCCGCGCATGCCCAGTGACGATGTTGAAGCTGTTGCCCTCAGCCGTATTATCAGAGCGCAGGCGCAGGCAATCGCCGGCACTGCGCCTGCGCGGGATTTGGGACGCCGACGAGAGGAGGATCGGGTGCTTGCAGACCGCGCTGAGGAGGGTGGCGGGTGTCTAGGGCCTTAGCCGCGCCTCTGGGAGGCGATTCAGCTAAACATGGGGGGGGCCCTGGGGAGAAAAGCAGCCGCATAGCCGGCTACAGGTCATGAGTGGGCGGGGCCTTATCTGCGCTACGGGCCCCCCAGTGCCGCGGGCCCCATAGCAGTGGCGTGGTCTGCCTCTATGGGCGGTACGCCACTGGATAGGTTCCAACTTGGTCAAACAACTGTAGGGTACAGTCTCCGTGGGCCACCATCTCTGTAGAACTTTCTCCGTATTTTATTGGATCCATGCATCAATAAGTTAAACTTTTATTATGTGACATGGTGTAAAATTCTAATTAGAACCTTTCCTTATACTGTATATATCATTGCAATCAGATAAAATACATTTTTTATTGTATATGATTATGGGATGGCCATCTTGCTGGACTTCCTACCCTGCTGTAAGAGTAGTTCAGAGATTTGCAGACAAAAGAACCTTTATTCTGTAGATAAATAACTCACTTCTGTGACTTGTGGGGAAGTCGCTGTGCAGAGGGAAGGAGAGGAACTTGGATATCCCTATTACCTCTTCCCAGTGGTGGAACATTTTTTTATCTATCTTTCTATCTATTTATTACATTTCAGTGCACAGTGGTGCTTCAAGATGCAATCGCCTCAGGATACAATATTTTAAAGATACAATGGTCTTTTCTGACCCATCGTAATCTGAAACTAGAGTCAACTTACAATGCCTCAGACTGAGATCCAGCCAATTAAAACCACTTCTCTGATAAAAAAAATAATATATATATTAGTTGCTAGTTAGCAGCTATTCCTGGCTGTTATATGAAAGGACTTGTTTTATCTGTCTTAGTTATCTGCCTATTTTGCTTAAATCTTAATTTTCTCTTATCTTGGATGACATTTTAGGGCAATTACTCAAGTTACAATGGTTTCAACAGACAATGGTTGTCCTCCTGGAACCAATTAATATTGTAACGTGAGTTACCACTGTAATGCTGTCAGTGATGATAATCAGATGATTTCTAAGAGGTGATCTTTACAGAACTGGAAATTTCCACCAATCTTCAAATTAGTGTGAAAACTGCAAGATTTTAGGATTTTCTAGTGTAAAAATGAATATGGAAAATAAAAACATTGCCAAAATTAATAAAAAATATGTTTAGTATAAAAACTTGATTTATACCATATATCATTTTCTGCTGATATTTAACTTTTAAGGCAACTAAATGGGAATAGTCTTGGGTCACCAGGACTTCAGAATGTTCTTAAAACTCTATTTGATCCATGCTCCAGTAAATAACACCTGACTAAAAGGCATGGTCCTTGGTTAAAGTGGGAGAACATTGCTGTTGACCTGCCCTGTCCACAGATCTCGATCTAAACATCTGTGGAAAACATAGACTACAGTAGAGTATTACAAGTTCAGAAACTATTCCAGCAAAGTCAAGACAAGTTTGGGGGAGCCAGTTTTATGGGTGACCATTCAAGTATAAATGTTTTGTCACCCAGACAAATCACTATGCAGGGTTGTACTGGGAGGATTGCTGTGCAGTCCAGCGAAGTCCAGGCTAGGAGACCTGTTAGGGTGACTTGAAGCTGAGTCAATCAGGTTTCTAACTCTGTGCCCAATTCCAGAGCTAGGTGGGAGATTTAGAACTGCTGATTCCTAATTGACTTGTCCAATTTAGTATGCATCAGGACTCTATACTGTGCTGTATCCTATTGACTGGTGAACTGACTACTGGCTTGCTTTTGGATTAACCCTGTGGCTGCTGTTCCTGCATCTATTAACTGTCCTGGTAACTGACCATGGCCTGTCTCTGGATTAACTCCTCATTTACTGCACTGACCGTGTCTGTCTCTCCTGGTTTTAACCCTGGTTTCTGCCTTCTCTTTGTATTTTCTTGGTCATTCTGGGAGGTGTTGTCACGCCCTGCCCTGTGAGAAGATCTGACAGACTTGCTACACGTGAGTCTATCTGACAGATTGTTCTGTTTTTCTTTGTTGTGGTTTTGGGCAGGATCCCACCTCCTCACAGGTTCTGCTCATTAGCTATTTAGTGGTGCTATTCATTCCCGCCTCTCACTATAGCCCTTGCGGTCTATATTTGCTTCTGGAGTTCTCAGCTGGTGTTTGGTGGATCTCCTGCTCCCCGTCTGTCTTAAGCTAAGTCCTACTCCTTCCTTTTTGTTATGTGTTTTGGCTAGGCCTCAGGAAGATGCTGGTTCCTGCACCTTGGAACTGGTTGCACCTCGGAACTGGTTGCACCTCGGAACTGGTTTTCTTATCTCCAGCTCCCTAGCTGAGGGTTTGCTTCAGTTTCAGCTAGGCCTAGGTTCCAGCGCATGAGCACTTCCACCCTAAAGATTTGCTCATGTTGTCAGCAGTCAGGGAAAGGCTCACGGATTGTCAGGTGGTGACCTTTCCCTGTTCCCTAGCTTTGGGGCCTAGCCTGGTGTATTGTTACTTTTGTTATATTTGGTTTTCTTCCCTTCCCTCACCTACCGTGACAGGTGTGCCACTAATGTACCAGCCTCAGTTTAATGTTACCAACTCCCAGACTTCACCTGGGTACATTAGCAGCAAAGTCCATTCAGCTTTCTGGCAGGCTCTTTGGCGGGCTCTATAATGCAGAGTGATTTAGAAGGGCTGGTAGCAGTTTGGAGGTTCACTGGCTGTCCGCAGATCAAGGAAGCATCTGTAGAAGATTCGGAATAGAATAATGTATTCCAATTGCTGAAACTATTTTAGCCAACTCAAAGAAAGTCTTGAAGGATAGACCACCATTTATATAAAGTGTTATTCACACTTTGTTTGATCTATGCTCCAATTACTTGGACTTAATTATATTAAATAGTACTCAGTCCAAGTGAGAGAACCTTGCATTTCACCTGCCCAGTCCAGATTTCTCCATATTTATGGCAAGTTAAGGCAGCTTTGAGAAATAGCCTTTATGGGCCACCATTCCTGTAAAATGTTCTTCTCACCTCGTCGAATCCCTGCTTTAGTAAGCTGGACTCTGGCTATGTTACAAGGTGTTCTTTAAAAGAACCTTACAATCCATGGGACATCAGAAAACAGAATACTATCGAATAATTAGACTGGCCTGGACCACAATAACAGATCACAGTTCTGGCATAACATTTATAAGGTACATACAGGAAAAATTTCCAAATTCTTCATGAAATGAGGTTGCATTTGATTAAACTGTCAGAAAAGTACAATTTCTAAATACTTTTATTTTTTATGTTCTGATCATAACCTTTTTTTCCCCCTGAAAATACAGAAAGAATTGTTAAATAAAATGGTGACAGCGATTTTATTTTCTTCTTGTATCTTCAGGTTCTGACATGTCCCTGGAGACACCTGGATCTTATTGTGAGACAATTGTATCAGCCGTGTCCTCCAGGTTTAGAGTCGGTGCTAAATTCTGCTTTGCTGAAACATGTTGGAAAAATGAAACATTGAAGCAAGAGATGGAACTGTCAATGTTAAATAAAATAAAATAGTAACAAATTTTAAAAACCTTCTTTAAATAAAAAAGTTAAATTAAAGAGGTTGTTCGGCTGCATTTTTCTTAACAAAGGCTCAGAATGGTGTCAAACAATAAGTCATACATTTCCATTCTATTACTGTAACTATTTTGATACTTCCTGGTCTACAGTCGGTCTTATTTTTCTGGTTCCTCTTGACAAACTGAAAATGACTACTCAACCAATTAGTGGCTGAGGCAGGTCACTGCCGTGGCCACTGATTGTGTGTGTGGTCACTTCCTGTGTGGGGGATCTGTAAGGTGATAGGTAAGGCATAAGTAGGTTTAGAGTACGACCTGCCTGACTGAGACCACCTTGGGGTAGCTGGGCACAGATGTGTTTTGATCAAAATATTGTCTCAGATTTTATCATATCAGAGCGAGGGCTTAGTCCATATATAATGCTTACATCTGTTGTGTTAGTGCATTATTATCTGTTGTTTTCAGTGGGGTTTTTTTCAGGAATGTAGCCATGGACATTCGCATATTGGCAGGATGTTTTTTATCTTTTCTCTGTAATTTTTGTTTTGATCAGTAAGGTGAGCATAATTTATTTTATTATTTTATTTTATAATTAGTAAGTAGTACTAATGAACATCATAAATAAGTGGCATCATATTCACCTTCCACGGATCAATAATAATATCCCAGGCAGTTTAGTGCAGTAAAGGGTTTATTGATTATTGATTTGTACCCAAATTGAATCTCATGGTTGATTGAGATGTATCGGACCCGAATCAAACTTTAAGAAATTCTCTTATCTGTGTGTGAACAGGGGAATGGTGAGACAAGCAGAACATTTCGTTAACATTGTCCTGTGGCCATAGTGGGCCCCTTATCTCCTGTAGGCTCCTAAGCAGTTGAACCCCATTAATAGCACATTCACTTATACAAACTTTATACATGCATCTAGTATATCCTTTCAAAACTCAAACCAGATTACACAAAGTGTGACATTTAAGAACTTGCTATTGCTACAGTCAATAATACTTCAACAAAGTAGCTACATACCTATAGGCACCCTATGATTGGGGGCTACTGTGACAAATATTCTGGCATTAGTATGTGACATTGCTTGTACAACCACAAAGTGGTTCCTATGATCTCCACCTCGGGACACCATTGAGAATCCTGTTTATCTTATTATGAAAAGCAGCCTGAACTTTAACAGAAGTGAGGCTGAGACATATTCTGACTATTATCTGGCAGGAGATTTTCAGAAACCAACACTGATGTTTCATGAATATTTAGTGTCACAGCTATTATATTTATCACTTTGGTTTCACAAGCCATGATAGTTGACTTTTCCGTAGAAGAATTTAAAGCATCAATTCTCGGCCAAATAGTTTCTTAGGTATCTTGTGAGGTTTGAGATGAAGACCAACTTCAGCCTGTAAAGAGGACACGGTCACCTTCTATAGCCTTGGCACATGCACGTTAAAACAGCCTGCCTAATATAGAGTCCAGTTTGTACTGTCAAAACAGCCCTGACCAATCAAGATATGGAGTCCATAAGACATCCGAAGGTGCCAAGTGATGTCTGCCACAAAATGTTAGCAGCGATCCTTTAAGTCTGCAAGTTGCTGGTGCGGCCTCCATGGACGGAACTTGCTTTTCCAGCTCATCACACAGATGATGATCAGTTGAGATCTGTGAATTTGGAGACAAGTCATTACCTTCATCCCTTTGTCATGTTTCTCATTTCTGGACAGTTTTTGCCTTGTGGCCTGGGCATTATTCTGCTAAAATACACCACTGCCATTAAGGGGCACCACTACTATAAAGGGGATATTTGTATAAAAGTTAGGTAGGTGGTACATGTCACATCCACCTGACGCCAAGAGTTTCCAGCACAACATTGCCCAGCAGCACACTGGCTCCACCGATTTGTCTTCTTCTCATAGTGCATCCTGGTGCCATCTCTCCCCCAGGTAAATGATGCACACCCATCCAGTCATTCACGTGATTCATCAGACCAGGCCACCTTGTTCTATTGCTCCATGGTCCAGTTCTGATGTTCAAGTGGCCATTGTAGGCACTGTCGGCAGTGGGCAGGCATTAGAATGGGTACTCAGATGGTCATTCTTTTTTGGTTCCAGGGCTTTTCAGGGACATAGATATTGATTGCCTATCCTCAGTATAGGTCATCAGTGTCAGATCAGTGGGTGTCCGAAACCTGCCACCTCCACTGATCAGCTGTTTTCAAGACCACTGGTATTGTAAACTATATGCCTGCAGCTCAGTTCCCAGTCACTTGATTGGTTCCCCCACTGATCTGTTATTGATGAAAGATCCTAAGGATAGGACATCAGTTTCTAAGTCCCCGAAAACCCCTTTAAAGATTTGATTCATAGGCGGAGAGTTAATTTGTACTTAGGTCCTTTAAATGTTTACACATCTGCCTTTTTTTACCGCACCAGACACAAAGCCGGTAACCCATTGCTTCTTGTATAAACCCCTGATGCACAGACACATTTAGGCTTAGAGATTATTTACTTAATGGAAATTGGAGGATTTGCTCTCGCAAAGGACAAAGGGACACATTGTGTCCAAATTTTTGCATATGATCCACGTATTAACTAAGTATATTTGCACATTACCATGGCACAAAACACAACTATTATTGGATGACCATTGCCGGAATTATCTTTAAGCATTCTCTTAATTGAGGGCAAGGGAGCAGCTCTTGTTTATATTGTAATGTTTATATTCAGATGTAATTATGTTCTCATTTTCGTACTTGTTTATGGAATAATTACAAGTTAGGACCAGCGTTGTAAAACACGTATTTCTTCATCGTATGCAGGGAGCTGGATGGCAACAATGGGAGTTGAAGCAAATAAGATAAAAATTATAAATTCCAAGGTGACCCAAGTTTATGCAAAAGTCTAATATTAGTGTCCTCCAGAATTTTATTTACCTTCCAGAAATAAGGAAACAACATAAAGGCAAGTTGATTAGAATTTCTACTGATCACAAAAATTATGGTGGTCATTACCAGTTATATGCCACTCTTGTGGCATATATCTGGCACAGATTCTGTCACACACCATGGTGCAGCAGTCTGAAACATAATACCCACTCACGCCAGGTCTAAAAAAGGGGGTGTGGTGTGGGAGGGGAAGGAGACGTCTCATCATTTTCTACACCTGGTTTAGCCATAGAAAATGGTCTAAATGTAAGACAGCAAGGATGCTGTCTTATATTTAGAATCGGCAGTGGATACACCGAAGTAATGTGGAGGCCGGCACCTCTACATAACTTTGGCAATGCACTGCCAGCTATAGTGCTTATTAAGACAGGTGTCTAAAACGCCTGTCTTAATAAATATGCCATGGTTTTTTTTTCTTCTAGAAAGATGAGAAAATCAATTCTACCAATTCAGAATTTGTAGTGAATTCACCCAAAAATTCAGATTCTAACAAACCTAAATTTTATGTGGAATTAAGAAGTGCAAGCCAGCTCTCCTTCAAAATGGATGAGAGTACTAGGTGTTTCAAGAGAACATTGCCCTGGTTAGCTGAGTGGCCTTGGGGGTGCTCTTGAGGGAGCTCTTTCTTATTAGAGAGACCAACAAGTATGCATGAGAAATATTGTATTTTACATCTCAATAGAAACCCTTAATTTTGCAATAGGATATGAAAAAAAAATAATACTTTCTGAGACTCAACCAAGAAAAGAGAAAATGCATATAAATTATTTGTAGGTTTGTAGAACTGCTCTATTTTGTCAAGAACATCATTTAGCAATTGGAACATGGTATAAGGGGTAACTGGAGGGTGTCTTCCCTTAATTTTAAAGAGATTGACTAGAATTAGAGAAACATGGCTTCTGTCTTCCAAATACAGAGCCACACTGTATTTACTGGTTGGGTGTAGAACTGCAAAAGCCAACATAACCCCAAAAAAGGTGAGGCACAGTTTGTCAATGGAGCCATGTTTTACTGTTCCTGGACAACCCCTGTAATGTCTTGTCCCTAATGGACACCCTCAACATCTCACACATCTTACTGTTAATTTCCCTGATTGATATGGTCAACCTGCAATGGAGGTCATACATGGACAACACCCTGTTCGCATGGGGTACATCCTAAGGATAAAACAACCTTCTGTTGTATGGAGGACAACCACTTCACCTATGGACGTGTAACAGAGATTGCCCTTCCTTGAATTGGCAACCACCCATCCAATCCAGCCATCGTATGACCTTCCACCTCACACTAACCTTCAGTGCCTTGGAGTTCCATCAGATGAAATGACTCTGATTACTTATCACTATGGACTCAGATGTATCAGTAAGACATAATAGGTTATTTGCGATCATTACAGAAGAAATAGATCCTAGGGGGTAAGTGATTGTCTCCCAAGTCCCTTCTAAATGGGGTTGTCTTCTGCTGGAACTTTACTGTACCTTGCTTTCCAGTGGGCTAGTGATATAACTAGAAGACAGTAGGTCCAATAGCAAAGATCAAAATGGGCCTCCAATATGGTATTGGGCTTGCCACCTAGGATAGAACAAGGGTCTATTTCTCCTTCCTCACCCATTCCATGAATCTTCTGCCAATGTTCTACCCCTTATGAATTACCTTGGACACAGTAGCAAAGTGAATGAGACCAAAAAGATCTGTGTCTCCTTTCTACAAGGACCCCATCACAAGTGAGTGGTCTCTTTCCCTGGTTCAGAGGATCCTGTAATACCCTGGTGGGCACCATAGTAGTACCTTGGCTTTTGGGAACAGCCCAGTAAAATATCACATACTATTATGGTATGGGACAAGAACTCTGATTTATCCACTGACAAACACATCTGACCCTGACCCTCTAGCAACATCCAATACGTAACATTATCTGCTGCTTCTACTGTATAGCTAAAACTGATATATTGTGTCTGAGCAGGGGTGGATCTTTGCTGTCCCATGCGCCACCTCTGAGGTACCAAGAGTATTCATTTACAGTCAGTTGCTGGATCTATATCTATTGTTTGTCTTTGGGAATGTTCACACAATGGATTTTGTCTACAAGATTTAGTGTGGGTTTTTTTTCAGTACATTTTTTTCTTGCAGTTCTGGACTAGTTTTTGATGCGGTTTTTCAAGCCTGTTTTTTTTTTAACCAATGGGGAGTTTACTTTGATACAAATCTGCATTTTCAGCTTGCATTTTTGGCTCAGATCTGTGCCAAAAAACATGCAGACACGCAAGGTGCATTTTTTCAGCTTCCTATTCATTTCAATGCTTATTTTTTTACACATGGAAAAAATCAAGTGTTGGCTCCCTCTGAAATTAATGGCAGGCTGTCTAGTGGTGTTTTTTTTGCGCATTTCCTGTTAAACGTGTTAAAAACAGCACTAAAAAAACTGTGACGTGGCCCTTACTGTAAAAAAAATATAATAGATTGTCAGCCTTGTTGCCATATATGACAATGCACCATAAAATTATTTTAATTTATCACTCAAGGCTGTAAAAATTCTGATAGTCTGAAATGTTAAATAATCCAGAAAGAAACAAAAACCTGAAATAGTGCTAAATAACCAATTACAAGTGTCCCCTATAATATATTTTGTTTTGGATATAAAGTGTAACAACCGGCACTCAACCTTGGACACCATGCATATATATTCTGAGGATATAGATAATTTGATTTATTTGCAAAGTAAAAAATGTGGATAAATACTAGTAGTACATATATAATGTTTCATACAATAATGTCATGCATAAAAACGCATTGATGAAATAGTACGAATAAAATCGCACACCAACATCAATTGTAGTCCCAAATACTAAGGCCTATGGATGAGGATTAAATGGACCTCTCGCTCGATAGTCTCCTAAGTAGAGTAGACAATATCCACAGTCCACATGGCTATGATAGACAGGATTGATTCCAATATGCAGCTGTTCAAGTCAGTATTCGATACGTAGAAAAATTCCTTGCGTTAATGTAGTAAATGCTAAGGTGCTAGAAAGTGACTTGTTGGTATAGTAAAAGTCGATAGTAACTGATTGTTAGTCTGTACCTCCGCTGCTACGTGGCGACCCACGGAGCGGTCAGTATCCGACTTGTTTTCCCTCCCTCCTGTAGATGACTCCGGCCGTGACGTTTCGCCGTCCAGATACAATACCCCGCGTGGTCCTGGAGGTGTCAGCTCGGCGTCCCACGTGATCAGGTAAGTTACCGTATTTTTCGCTTTATAAGACGCACCTTTTTTTACCCAAAAGTGGGGGGGAAATGTCCGTGCGTCTTATAAAACGAATACTAGTGAGCATAATGGAAGCGCTCACTAGTATGTATTAGGAGCGGGGAGCGAAGTGCCGCAAGCGCAGGTAATGTTTACCCTCCCTGGTCTGCGCCACGGCTCCTCTTCAGCTGTCGCGCTCCCATCTTTCTGGCCTGCGCTGCACTGTCCTGACCCCGTACAGCATCAGGACGTAGTGCGCGCACTATGACCTGACGCTGCGCGCAGTCATGTGACAGTGCAGCGCGGGCCGGGAAGATGGGAGCGCGACAGCTGAAGAGGAGCCGCGGAGCAGGACAGGTAAGATGATTATTTTTTTTTGTCTGAGGTCTGATGGGCTATTCTGAGGTCTGGGGGTACTGATGGGATAATCTCAGGTCTGATTGGGGGTACTGATGGGCTAATCTCAGGTCTGATTGGGGGTGGTAATGGGCTATTCTGAGGTCTGGGGCTACTGATGGACTAATCTCAGGTCTGCGGGTACTGATGGGCCAATCTCAGGTCTGGGGGTACTGATGGGCCAATCTCAGGTCTGGGGGTACTGATGGGCCAATCTCAGGTCTGGGGGTACTGATGGGCCAATCTCAGGTCTGGGGGTACTGATGGGCTAATCTGAGGTCTGATTGGGGGTACTGACGGGCTAATCTCAGGTCTGGGGGTACCGATGGGCTAATCTGAGGCCTGATTGGGGGTACTGATGGGCTAATCTCAGGTCTGGGGGTACTAATGGGCTAATCTGAGGCCTGATTGGGGGTACTGATGGGCTAATCTCAGGTCTGGGGGCACTGATGGACTAATCTCAGGTCTGATTGGGGGTACTGATGGGCTAATCTGAGGTCTTACAAGGCTCTGAGTGGGCTGATATGAGGTCTGATGAAAAATATTTTTTCTAATTTTTCTACTCTAAAATCTGGGGTGCGTCTTATCATCGGGTGCGTCTTATAAAGCGAAAAATACGGTAGTTTCCGGCTGTGCGGTCGAGTCTTGGATATCAGAGGTAGTGTAAAAATTTGTAATAAAAGAAGCGCTTCTTTTTGTTAGATGACAAGGCCCTTGATTTTATCCATAAAAGTTGAGAGTAGGTCCTGCGATATGGGAATCAGGGGTCCACCGATGAAGGAGTGAGCATAGACTATGAAACGCGTATGGTTTGATTCCTATATCGCAGGACCTACTCTCAACTTTTATGGATAAAATCAAGGGCCTTGTCATCTAACAAAAAGAAGCGCTTCTTTTTTTTACGAATTATTACACTACCTCTGATATCCAAGACTCGACCTCACAGCCGGAAACTAACTTACCTGTTCACGTGGGACGCCGAGCTGACACCTCCAGGACCACGCGGGGTATTGTATCTGGACGGCGAAACGCCACGGCCGGATAGTCGGATACTGACCGCTCCATGGGACGCCACGTAGCAGCGGAGGTACAGACTAACAATCAGTTACTATCGACTTTTACTATACCAACAAGTCACTTTCTAGCACCTTAGCATTTACTACATTAACGCAAGGAATTTTTCTAAGTATCGAATACTGACTTGAACAGCTGCATATTGGAATCAATCCTGTCTGTCATAGCCATGTGGACTGTGGATATTGTCTGCTCTACTTAGGAGACTATCGAGTGAGAGGTCCATTTAATCCTCATCCATAGGCCTTAGTATTTGGGACTACAATTAATGTTGGTGGGCGATTTTATTGCAATTTTATTCATACTATTTCATCGATGCGTCTTTATGCATGACATTATTGTATGAAACATTATATATGTACTACTAGTATTTATCCACATTTTTTACTTTTCAAATAAATCAAATTATCTATATCCTCAGAATATTTATGCATGGTGTCCAAGGTTTAGTGCCGGTTGCTACACTTTATATCCAATTTGTTTCCCTTTTTTTGACTGGGTGGGTCAATACGTGACTAGAGCACCTATCCATACCTTCAGTTGGGTGAGCCTCTCTTCCCTTCTTCTTTCTATATTGTATTTTGTGTTGGACTATGTTCTTCTTGTTTCCTTACCTTCATCTATATGCTTGTCTGTGACCTGCTGATCATCCAATTAATAACACCTACCGAGACCAGAAGAAAGGAATTTTACTGCCTTTGGAGGGGTTTTATATTATTATTTTTACCTGCATTTCCTTAATTGGCCAGCAGAGGGCTTCTTGGGAGAAATCATATCAAGGCTCTGATTAGATGACAGACTGGAGAGAGCAGATTCTTACAGTTTTTCAATGTGAAACATGGCATCAGAGAAGCCCCTGGAGCATCGGACGGAGTAATCAGTATTTTGCATTCACACAGAAGCCTAAACTGCTTGTGTATTGAAATGATATATTAAATGGATGTAATGCCGGATAACTGGGGAATAAAAGACATTATTCTAACCGAGAGCTCGACAGTAAGGGCCTCTGGAAAATGTTTACCAAAAGTGATGGCCCCGATCTGATGTAGTTATGTCCCTCCGAGTGTGAGGAGAAGATAATATTATAGCATAGCACAAAGGCTTAAAGGGGCCGCGCCTGCATCCTCCATGAGGCCTGTTGAGGCTCTGCTGAATTACTAGATCCTCTCTCTGGTTAGTTAAGGTAGGGGTCGGCAACCTCTTCAGCTGTTGTGAAACCACAACTCCCAGCATGCTTCATCCACTTCTATGGAAGGTCAGAGAACAGCCAAGCAACTGTGCATGCTGGGAGTTGTAGTATGACAGCAGCTGAAGTGGCAGAAGTTGCTGACCCCTGAGATAACGCTGAAAGATGATGGACTCCCTCTTTGACATCCACTATAGGCGAGGGGTCGTAGATGTGGTACCACCACCCAACTAGCAACTTGTTTCAGGGAGTCCAAGTAAGAAAAACCTCTTTAAGAGCAGGCCGGATATGTCGGAAAGAGGCGGAGAAGTTTCTGTAGCGCATCAGTGATGGCGACAGGGCGCTCACACACGTAGAGAGGGTTCTGGATGGTCAAGACAGATAGATGCACGCCAAGATAGCCATAAAAGAAGAGCTATTGTATCTGGAAGGATAGCCATGGCGTCACAAGCTGGTTCTGCGGTGACCGCCCCGACCATGAGAAGCCGTCTACTTGAAGCAGGACCGCATTCACACACTCCACCAGCTCTTCTGCCATTGACCTCTCTTCATCGCCAAGAATGCCCGCACTAGTGCCATGAGAGAGCCCATTGGAGGCATGAAGGGCAAACAATAGGGTTCAGTGATGAAAGCAGGTTCTGCCAGGGTTCACATGAGGGTGGAGAGCGCTCACAGCCATCATACATAGTGTGGAGACAGCGTGTCATGGTGTGGGACATCATTAGTTACCATGGCCGTTCCCATCTGATAATCACGGAGGGAACACTTAGCAGCCTTCGGTATGTCTAGGACATCATGGAACCAGTCCTACTGCCTTTTTTGACTCAGCTACGAAACAAGATAACACCCACACACTGCCCGTACTACATAACTCAGGGTCTCCAGCAGATCTCCTAGCCATCTCCATCACCAGATCTCTCCCCCATAGAGAATGTCTGGGACTGGAGGGGGCGATGGATCTCCCATGTACAGCAGACGACAACCACCTTGGCTGAATGACCACAGGAGGATATATCCAGCATCTGTATGACGGCTACCATGCCGGAGAGTCAGCCTGTATCACAGCAAGGAGAGATGCCACCCAGTATTAATGCCACCCTGCCTCAACATACACTAGGATAATGGGGGCACCACCTGGTGTGATCACTGACCGAGGACCAGTAGGGGTTATACTTCTTCAGGCTCAATTCAATCACATTAAATGTTCCAGGTGTTCTTTTTTTATCTTCCAGTAGTATACATAGATCTGAGAAAGATGACGGACAGATAGATAGATATGAGATAGATATGAGATAGATAATAGATAGATAGATAGATAGATAGATAGATAGATAGATAGATAGATAGATATAGATAGATATTGCTGGGAGATTAAAGTTTGGGGTCTTCACCCTTTCACGCCATTCTGGAGTGCTGCCTCGCTCTTTGGGATTTATATACAGTGGAGGAGAAGCCTTCCTAGAGGAATTGCACCCAGTACACACCATCTGACTGTGCTGCTGCGGTATTTGCAAGTGGATAGATGATAGATAGATAGATATGAGATAGATAGATAGATAGATAGATAGATAGATAGATATATAGATAGATAGATAGATAGATAGATATGAGATAGATAGATAGATAGATAGATAGCTAGGAGATAGATATGAGATAGATAGATAGATAGATAGATATGAGATAGATAGATAGATAGATAGATAGATAGATATGAGATAGATAGATAGATAGATAGATAGATAGATAGCTAGGAGATAGATATGAGATAGATAGATAGATAGATATGAGATAGATAGATAGATAGATAGATATGAGATAGATAGATAGATAGATAGATAGATAGATAGATAGATAGATAGATAGATATGAGATAGATAGATATGAGATAGATAGATAGATAGATAGATATGAGATAGATAGATAGATAGATAGATAGATAGATAGATATGAGATAGATAGATAGATAAATAGATAGATAATAGATAGATAATAGATAGATAATAGATAGATAATAGATAGATAGATAATAGATAGATAGATAATAGATAGATAGATAGATAATAGATAGATAGATAATAGATAGATAGATAGATAAATAGATATGAGATAGATAGATAGGAGATAGATAGATAATAGATAATAGATATGTTATAGATAGTTATGAGATAGATAATAGATAGATATGAGATAGATAATAGATAGATATAATAGATAGATAGATAATAGATAGATATGAGATAGATAATAGATAGATATAATAGATAGATAGATAGATAGATAATAGATAGATAATAGATAGATAATAGATAGATAGATAATAGATAGATAGATAATAGATAGATAGATAATAGATAGATAGATAGATAGATAGATAAATAGATATGAGATAGATAGAGATAGATAATAGATAGATAGATATGTTATAGATAGTTATGAGATAGATATAGTAATAGATAGATATAATAGATAGATAGATAATAGATAGATATGAGATAGATAGATAGATAGATATAATAGATAATAGATAATAGATATGTTATAGATATAATAGATGTTGTTATTGTCTACTCTGTTAATCACAGGTTTGGAGTTTGACCTCTGACATTTCCTGTCTTTCAGCCATTGTTTGTTATTATTGTGGCCCCTGGTGTGCACTGAGCCCGGGGCCACCTCCAGCCTCTGCAGCATGTAGTAGTATGTGGAGCGCACAGCGAGGAGGCCGGAACAACCTGTGGGTGTTTTCCACCAAGGCACGGCGAGCGAAGGCTGGAGCACGAGCCCGGGCTCCCCCTCCCCGCCGTCAGTGGTACTGCCTGCCTCCGCTCCATGCCCGTGTGACTGTGGCCGGGCAGCATTCTCGGGATCGCTCCCTCGCCGCGCGCGCCTCTCCTTCCTCCGCGTCCAGGTCTCCGTCCGCACCGGGAATAGCAGAAGCTGAAGAAGAGACAACATTATTATTTTCTATCTCGTCCACGGAGGGGGGGATGCAGGAGGGCGCGGGGCTGGAGGGCTGCTGAGACCCCGAGCACCGCCGCGGAGGAGCCCAGGACGGCGCCGTCTGCAGGGAAGGCTTTATACTTGTCCGGCTGTGGATGGGAGAGCGGCGCCCGAGCCCCCGGAGGAGCCTGCAGAGCGGTAAGCGGTCATCCTGCCCTCATCCCGGGCGAGCTGCGTCCTTCCCTTCCCGTCCGCAGACCCTCCGCTCCGGGCACTGCATCATCCGCTCCCGTTACACATCGTACGTGCGGACGGGGCTCAGCTTTCTGGAAGGAGCCCTGATGGCATTTCTCCTTGACTGGCTTGATGAGCGCAGCTCTTGAGGCTCCGGGATCTCCAGTAGGGTCATTTTTCAATGTCCCATAGAGTGACACAATGTATAGGGTGCACCTTGTGTCTCTGGCGCCCCCACAAGGGTTAACTTTGGTCCCCCTACCCCTAATGGGGTTGTACCCCCAGGTGGGGGAGATGGGGGGGCCAAACATTTAGGACAGTACGGTCAGGAACTGGTGGGGAACCAGAAGGTGCTGGAGACCTAGTTGGAAATGGAATTGGCAGCTAGGTTTATCTACCGAGTTGGGAAAGATTTTAACCATTGTGTTGCCAAAGAGAAGTTGATTTGTTGGGAATGGTTACAGGCCCGGTCTGTAAAAGTCAGAGGTGACCTCGTAGAGGTGTCATAAGGGGTTAATTGGATATGATTAAAAGGGCTAGGTGCTGTATGTTGGATGACCTTACAGAGTCCACGACTTTCAGATCCTTGAAGTCCTAGATCTGGCTTCATAGGGAAAGATGCGCAGCTCCGTCAGATGGAAGGAATTGAAGAATTCATGTCTCTTTTTTTTTTTCATATTTTATATTCTTGTTATACTGCGCTGATTATTTTTAGGCGATTTTTATACAGCGTTTATTGTATTGTTTTTTATCTCGATACTATGTGGATGATAGGTTTTATATTCTATATTATTATACTATGTTGATTATTTTATTGCCTTGTTTGTACTCAAATTTTTTGATATTTTTTTTTTTACCTTTTTTATGTCATTGTTTATGTGTATATTGACCCCCCATAACAGGATGATGATGATGATGATGATGATTACTGCTACTATTTCATTATTTCTTCTTCTCCTCCACACATATCGCAAGAGGGAATTTTGCTTGAAATTGCCTGAAGCCCCTGAACATGCTTTTCTTTTTAACCCCATAATGACCTTCGGGTATCATTTCACTGTTGCAGTTTTTTTTTTTCTTCTTCTTTTTTTAAAACATCCAATTTTTGATCATTGCAGCCTAAAGGTATAGGGATGGGTGATGGGGACCTATAGGGTTGAGATGTGCCATGCAGCGTGACCCTCCTCACTTACGGACATTGCACAGGGGGTTGTGAAGCCTCATTGGCTAATTCTCGGATTTGCCATCTCTCCCTCTCTCTTCTATTTACATATCTCATTTTCACAAACCCAAGGAACCCACAGCTTCCGAGAAGGAACAGCGCTCGGAGATAGCGAATCCTTTCTCGACGGTGTAGGATGCTTCCTTAGCGCACAGCGTTAGGCTAGGTCTACCCGACGACATTAGATAGGGCACAGCTACACTGCCACATTTGTCGCACCAATGTCGCGCGACAATTTTTATAATGATAGTCTATAGTGTCACAATGCGACTGCGACAAGACTCGACATCTCGAATGGATTTTTTTGCGACTGTCGCGTCGCAGTATGTCGCGTTGCGACACCATAGACTATCATTATAAAAAATGGCGCCGTGTAGACCTAGCCTTAAGATCCAGCCTTCAAGGCTTTGCATTATGGAGCTCTCTACAGAACATGAGATTTTGCCATTGGGGCTGATGCCTCCGTGGATAGCCCAGAGTATACACGTGCTACTACTACTCCATGTAGAGGCGTGTCATCAGAAGAGTCATGTTAAGGGGGTCCGCCAACTTTAATATATAATGTCTACTTTTAACCGAGCCACTCAGGATGATATAGTAACTCTTTAAGGATTTTCTATAGACATTGAAGTCTATGTATCCCTTTAAGGATTGTATCAATTTTACCCATATTTGTATCACATGTAGCAAATGCTGGATTATCAGCTCTAGAATGATTATGATTGGTGGGAGGTTCTGTAGATCAGAAGAGGATCTTAAAGAGTCTGCTACTATGCAGTTGAATATGATTAATTGTTCCCAACTACTTCAGTCCAGGGAAACTGAGGCCCCCCCCCCCGAAAAATCCTTATAATCCCTTCCCCAATGTTGGGTTTTCGGAGAGTTTTCTACTGATGATCTGATTGGTGGGGGTCCGACACCCGACTGTTTTGGAAAGGCATTAGCGTTCCTGTGAGCGACGCCTTCTCGAAGCTCACCAAGTATAACGCCGTATATTGTGTAGCGGCTGAGCTTAGTGTTGCACTCAGTCCCTGTTCGCTTCTATGGGGCTGAGCTGCTCCCAGGCCATGTGATCGATGAACGCGTCGTCACTCGGACTAGGAAAAACAGAGAGAAGGCTGGGACGCTCACAGGAGCATCGGAGCCTTATCAAACAGCTGATCAGTGGGGGTCCCGGAAGTCGGACCCCCCACCGATCAGATACTGACGACCTATCCAGAGGATAGGTCATCAGTATTAAAATCTTGGAAAACCTTCTTTGTTGTTTAAAAAAAAAATCTGATTAATAAAGCAGGCCTAAGTTCCATGCACAAGATTTCCATGATTCTGCTCTGTCCTAGAAGCAAAACAGCAAGATATCACCTAAGTGTAGAATCTGGCATGTAACTGAGACCAACACCACCAGGGCTTTGGGATTATAACGGGGTGCGTTGGGCTTCCGCCAGGGAGCATTTTACCTGACAAACTAGTGCAGGAGCATAGAGTGTCTTTAGAAAAATCTGATTAATAAAGCAGGTCTAGGCTCCATTTGCATGGCCGCTATTGGTTTCCATCATTCTGCTTTGTCCTAGGAGCAAACCAGCAAAAGTTATTATGTAAGTGTTGAATCTGGCACGTAGAAGAAACCAACAGTGCCGGACCACTGGGATTATAATGGGGTCTGTTTACCTGACAAGTATTTTTATAAAAATCTGATTAATAAAGTAGGCCTAGGCTTTATTTGCATGGCCGCCATAATTTTGCTCTGTCCTAGGAGCAAAACAGCAAAAGTTACGTACAGTGCCGGATCTGGCACATAACGGAAACCAACACCGCCAGACCTCCTGGGATTATAATGGGGTCCATCGGGTTTCCACCAGGCAGCATTTTACCTGATAAAACAGTGCATCCGCTATTTAGAGAGATGGAGCCTCCTACGCAGTTGTGAACACAACCTAAGATGAAAAGAGTTCTGCCAAACTGCATTCTCTTCTCAGTGGTCAACATGGTGTCATCCTTATATAATCGTGAACAGTATCTCTTCTCTGTCTTTCCCTCTTTTGCCTTTCTCATTAATTATTTTTATACCAAAAGTCCAGAAAGTCTGTTCACAGTTGCTGTAAAGCAATTTCCAGTGTTTCTAGTATAAATACCAGGGCTGTGGAGTCGGAGTCGGAGTCGGAGTCGAGGAGTCGGAGTCGGAGTCAATTTTGGGTACCTGGAGTCGGAGTCGGCAAAAAATGAACCGACTCCGACTCCTACTAAATTTAAATTGGAATAAAAAAATAAAAAAGCAAGTTTAAATGTCCGAATTCATAAACAGTTATAATTAATGACTTCTCTACTGTAAGAATAAAGGCCAATGCATGCAGTGCCTCACGTAACCGCAAAACAAACGCGTTCAGTGATGTGAAGAAGCATGCTTTTCATATGCTTCACTATATGGTACGCAATGCACAATTAGGAGTGGCAATACATATACTTTGCATTGTGTTGTGTTCTGATGTTACAGGGAACACAATGCCCATGGTTATCCTCGCCTCTCACTGATAAGGGATTAAGTAAATATGTGTTTTGCAGGACTAGAGACACTTGTATAAGTGAAGGGAATGGAGGGTCAATAGTTCAAGACTGAAGCTGTAAACCATGGATGTCAAACTCATGGCCCTCCAGATGTTGCAAAACTACAACTCCTATCATTCCCTGATAGCTGTAGTTTGCCCAGGCATGATGGGAGTTGTAGTTTTGCAACAGCTGGAGGGCCACGAGTTTGACATCCCTGCTGTAAACCATTGGAAAAACTGCTGTCATTCAGCTAAGGCTATAAAACGTGTAAACTCAGAATGTTATCTTAAACTTTAAACATGACTATGGGATTCTTCTAGGGAAATCATGTTTTAAAATAAATGTCCCTTCTTGGATCCTCCCACTGCCCTGTCTTCAGCAGAAGATCAGCACACAAAGGAGAAGGCAGCAGCTTCTGCCCAACTACCTCTCTGTGCTAGAAGAGCTTAGAAGAACTTCTTTCTTTCCTTCAAGGAATGTATAAAATACATTTGCATATTAAATACAGAGGAGTCGGAGTCGGGGAGTCGGAGTCGGAGTCGGAAGTACAAAAAACTGAGGAGTCGGAGTCGGAGTCGGAGCATTTATCTACCGACTCCACAGCCCTGATAAATACAATACCTTCATTATCATTTTATCTGAATCAGCGCTGTTGTTAGTGGACTCTGGGAAGAATTGGTCTTCATCCCCTTCTGGCAGCTGACAATTTAGTCCCCTGCAAAAGAACAGGTCTTCTCATCTATAGTACTATGCTGAGATCATTCCGTGGGGGAAGTGACTGAGCATGTGTGTCCACCAGCACTCAGCTCAGTACATGGACGTGCATATTGCTATGCACTTTGACCACAGTTCATCTTCTCTATTATCTGTATCATATTTTAATAGTCCTTGTTATCTTCTGAAATGACTATAATATGTAATGGTGAGACTAGCCCTTTAAAGGGAACCTGTCACCAGTTTTATGGTGTCCTAACTAAGGGCAACATAAATAAGTGACTGATTCTCTTAGCAAAATGCTGGGTCACTTTCTTTAATTGACCCAGTCAATCTGCCAACATCTTGTATTGAAAAGCTCCAGCTGATAATGATGAGTCCTGAATATTCATGAGCCCCTGACTCTCCCCGCCCACCTGCTGCTGATTGACAGTTATTTTCCATATGAATCAGCAGCAGGTGGGCAGGGGAGTGGCTATAGCTCTGAATTAAATATACGCTGGACTCAATGACATCACGCTGGACTCAAATTAGCTCATTAGCATGTGGCATCTTTGTGTGTATATTATGAGGTAACCATCTGTCACACCAGTAAGTGAATACATCTAAGGCACTTTTTAGTATTTTAGTAGTTAATGATTGTATATAATTAGTCAGATTATAATCAAATATCCACATGACAGGTTCCCTTTAAGAGGCTTTTTATGAAACTAGCAATTGGGCAGGTGAAATCAGCATGTGTTTGAGAGAGAGGATTCTGGAGAAATATCTGTCTATGTCCATCACATCTTTCACACTACTTTTAAGTGCGCTTTTGGGAATGGATTCATTTATGTAAGAGGTTTCACACCTAGATCTGCAGAAACACCAATTTACAAAAAAACTATACATTTCCTGGTGGAAATCAAGTGTGTGTTTTTAGCACCACAGCTTAAAGCTATGTACATAATCATAAGGTGTTCTCAACGTCATCATTCTCACAGCTCTACAATATACACTTTTTCAATGGCAGCAGTCAACATGTAGGCTTATTCTAGATCCCTCGAAGATAAAGTTGGTTTTGCCTGGCCTTTTGCGGTTGAATGGTGCTTTTTGAGAACTTGCTGGTAAAGGATAAAGAATTGACCATGAATAGGACCCTTCACACTTTTTTGATGGGTGGCCATTGATTATAGTAGAAGATGTTGTCTAGATTATGTGGATCTTTATGACCGGTCCCACCTTATACTTCATGTTATTGGAAATGAAGGTTAATTCACCCTTACACTTAAGATAACCATCAGCTGAACTCCCACCACACTGTCAAGTGTGTATGTGTTGGGGAGAGGGCAATATGCCACCTCTTGAAGACTCTTGCTTAGCACTCATGGGAATAAAGCATTGTGAAGTCTACAATACCATATCCTTATCCCCAATCTCTGTCATCAAGAGATCCCCATACATGTTAGATAATCAACCGATCCCACCAGGTTCAGCAGACATTGATTTATCCAATGTGTATGGCCACCGAAGCCTAGTGCCAGTGAATATGTGTATGTATGGCTATTTGGATACCAGCTGAAGACTTTTATAAAGGGAAGAGCCAACACTAGGATAGGACCTTTGTAGATTTGCTCTGTCCAATTGGTATTTATTAAAAGTTAGTGGCCCCTTTTCTTATGCTCCCAATAGGCTTACCATGCTTGGCCAAGCGTTGACTTTGTCTTGTATTAGAGCGGCACATTGGCCTTCAAGCTGCTGTTACTTTCCTTATTCCCATTAGACACAGGGAGCAGCAGAACATCCAAAGCCTTCTGGGAACTCAGTTACAGAGAATGAGGTTCTCATCAACTCCCTCATGGTTCCCCCAGAAGAACCCTCAGTGTTGTGCCAATTTCTCCATTAGATTTACAATTGAATTATGTTCTGGTTCACTGTTTCTGCTAGTTTGGTGTCTTAAGCTGGACATACATACTAGATCTATGTTGGCCCCAAACTCACTGGTGGGTTTGGTAGACATTTCTAATGTGCATTTGGCACATGAGCTGGTATAGATTGGGCAAGTAAAATTTTCAACTGCACCAACCTTGATTTTTCTCATGAGATAAGCTGCTGTCTGAGTCGAGCATGTATGGGAGGATCAGGAGAGATAGATGGCCAACAATTACCTCATGTGTCTGGCCAGCTTAGTAGAAAATTGAGGAGGTCCAAAAAAAACCTCTGGCCAATAACAGGGCACCAGTACTATAAATGGCTTTTTTACAGTTTTCTATCAAGATCTTGGCCTCTTTAGGCCATCCCTGGTAGTGTACACTTTAGCCAAACTACTTAACAGTCATTGACTAAGGATGGATGTAGGAGAAAGACTTTAAGGGGTTCTTTGGAATTTACATATTGATGACCTATCCTCAGGAAGTCTGACTCCTGCCACTCTTGCGATCATCTGTTAAAGGAGGTCCCAATCCTCCAATGAGTGTCATAGCCTCCTCGCAGTTTATCAGGTACAAAGCCATACTGTACATTGCGGAGCAGCTGTGCTTAATATTCCAGTTCAGCCCCATTTACTTGAATAGGACTGATCTGCACCTAGGTCATGGGGCCGATGAACGTGACATCACAGGGTCTAGGATGTGCTCATGGAATGTCACGGCCTCTTCATATAGCTGACTGGTGCAGGTCCTGGGAATCAGACCCCCATAGATCTCATATTGATTACTTATCCTGAGGACCGGCCATCAATATGTAAATCCCAGAGGACCCCTTTAAGCTAATTAGCATGTCAAAATCTTGGTCTGCCGGAGGATCCTTCAATAAGCAAACCCAACATCTCTCAATAGAAGTGAAAACTTTGACTAGATCCCCTGTACCAACAGGGTCCTGGTTAGTTGACCATACACTAAATTTACCCTTTATTGCAATGCTGTTAATAATGAGTCCTGCACCTAGCGCATGGCTAACCTGAACTGGAGCCCCCACCATAACAAGCTCCATAGCAGCTGCCTATATTGATTCATGTCATCTCTTCTTGCTGCCAAATATATATGATGTTTTTTTTATAGAAAATTCTGCATGTACATTAAGACAAAAATACAAATAAGTTCTCCGAGTACATCTAGAAGATAAGAGTAAATGGTCGTCTTTACTTCCACTTATTGGAGTGTTTTATGTTAAAAGGTTTTCTCGAGGTAATTTAGCTATTTCAGCTTTTCTCTCTTCTTCCAGTGGGCTGCATTGTACTCCACATATAAGAACATTAGTCACACAGCATTGAGTTGAGCGCTATGTTAAACATAAACATACACATAAGACTTGTGCTTACCATAATTGTCCGGTGTTGGATTTCTTTAGGGTACATCATGTGTATGCATTTGAAAGAGTATTTTGAGGTTAAATGAGGTCATTTCCAGATTAAAGTAGACATATTTCTTGAAAATAAGAAATGATATTTACCCTTGTCACTAGAGATGGCCTTGAAGTTCGCCCGGCGTTCATTTTGCGGTGAACTTTGTGCGTTCGCGATTCACTGAACATGCGAACATATGAAGATGTCCGTCAGCGTCATATTCTTTTGCATTGCGCCAAACTTTGACCCGTGACACATCCATCAGGTGGGACAGGACAGCCAATTGAGACTTTTCAGGACATGGAAACACCCCCTACCTTATAACAGAACCCGATCTGGCAGCCATTTTACATTCTGTGTTTTGCCAGTGTAGGGAGAGGTTGCTTTGCAGAGCAGAGACAGGCTGTTAGGGACACCAAACGCTAGCTAACAGGGCCACAAAAGCCCTTTTAAGGACTGGTATAGGGAGTGCTATCGATAGGTCTGATATACTGAGGGGTGTGATATACTTATAATATACTTTCTAACATTGAAAGTATATTATAGTGCATTTGTATTGTGTAGAAGTTGTATGCGGTTCTGCTGCGATACTGCAGCTATATAGAGGGACAAGTGCTATTGGAACAACTATTTGCACAGGATATACCTGTTGCCCCCCCCAAAAACTGATTGAGGGGTGTGATATACCTGCTTCCACAAAATACTGATTCAGGGCTGCGATACATCTGCTTCCACATAATACTGATTAAGGGGTTCGATATACCTATTTCCACCAAATATTGATTGAGGCCTGTGGTATACCTGCTTCCATAAAATACGAATTAAGGGGTTTGATATACCTGCTTCCACAAAATACGGATTGAGGGCTGTGATATACCTGCTTCCACAATATACAGATTGAGGGCTGTGATATACCTGCTTCCACAATATACAGATTAAGGGGTTTGATATACCTGCTTCCACAAAATATTGATTAAGGGGATTGATAGGCAGCTTCCACCAAATATTGATTGATATACCTGCTTCCACAAAATACTGAGTAAGGGGTTTGATATACCTGTTTCCACCAAATATTGATTGAGGCCTGCAATATACCTGCTTCCACCAAATCCTGATTAAGGGGTTTGATATAACTTTTTCCACCAAATATTGATTGAAGGCTGCGATGTACCTGCTTTCACAAAATACTGATTGAGGGCTGCGATATACCTGCTTCCACAAAATACTGATTAAGGGGTTCGATATACCTGTTTCCACCAAATATTGATTAGGGCCTGCGACATACCTGCTTCCACAGAATACTGTTTAAGGGGTTTGATATACCTGCTTCCACAAAATACGGATTGAGGGTTGTAATATACCTGCTTCCACAATATACAGATTAAGGGGTTTGATATACCTGCTTCCACAAAATATTGATTAAGGGGATTGATAGGCTGCTTCCACCAAATATTGACTGAGGGCTGCGATATACCTGCTTCCACAAAATACTGAGTAAGGGGTTTGATATACCTGTTTCCACCAAATATTGATTGAGGCCTGCAATATACCTGCTTCCACAAAATACTGATTAAGGGGTTTGATATACCTATTTCCACCAAATATAGATTGAGGCCTGTGAGATACCTGCTTCCAAAAATATTGATTGAGGGCTGCGATATACCTGCTTTCACAAAATACTGATTAAGGGGTTTGATATACCTACTTCCACAAAATACTGATTGAGGGATGCGATATACCTGCTTCCAGAAAATACTGATTAAGGGGATTGATATACCTGTTTCTACCAAATATTGATTGAGGCCTGCGATATACCTGCTTCCACAAAATACTGATTAAGGGGTTAGATATACAGATGTAGTAGAGTTAACACACATTCTTTATGAG
Source organism: Bufo gargarizans (assembly GCF_014858855.1). Classification (NCBI taxonomy): domain Eukaryota; kingdom Metazoa; phylum Chordata; class Amphibia; order Anura; family Bufonidae; genus Bufo; species Bufo gargarizans. The sequence goes on from NC_058085.1 coordinate 10,523,827, forward strand.
ACGTGTTATCTAAACTAAATGCGTTAAGCAAACACCTTCAATTGCTTTTCAATGGCTTTTGTTTCAAGATATCGTAATGAGTTAAGAAATTTGAGTTAAGATTTTGTGTGTTAACCCTGCTACATCTGTACCTGTTTCCACCAAATATTGATTGAGGCCTGCAATATACCTGCTTCCACAAATATTGCTCTTGTCTAGGGACTTATGCACAGGGTAATTTTAAAAATGACAGGAAGAGGAAGAGGCAGGCCGTACCCCCAAAGACACCTCCACCACCATAGCCCCTCCACTCGAGTCAGAGGAATTATGATTATTATGATGAAGTGTCGATGGATGTCATGTGGGTGCCAACAAGAGAGGAAGAGGAGGGGAGTTCAGAGGGAGAGACGGAGCAGCAGAGAGGGAGGAGAAGCAGGCAGAGCTCCCAGGGTATAGGAGGCAAAAAGCAGACTGCAAATGTATCTGGAGAGAGCCATCCACCATGCACGGTCACTTCTGGCACTCCCAGGACGCCGGCACATGGCTCCCCAGTGTAGGCTTTTTTTAACGTGTCAGCTGCTGATAATAGTGTTGCCATCTGCAGCCCGTGCTGTCAACGCATAAGTCGCGGTAAGCCCAACACTCACCTAGGGACGACCGCCTTGAGAAGGCACCTGGCCTCCCATCACCGAGCCCAGTGGGAGCAACACCGTCAGAACCCACCAAGCCACACTCTAGGTGCTCCACGTCCTGCCTCTTCTCCTTCTCCAATCTCCTCCCATTTGTCCTCTACTCCACCTTCCACGGTGCCGTTGTCACGTTCATCTGGCACAAGGCAGGCTTCCGTGGCCCAAATGTTCGAGCGTAAAAAAATGATGCCGCCGGATAATCCTCTTGCACAACGGCTGACCGCTGGCTTGTCGGAACTGCTAGCCTGCCAACTACTGCCATAAAAATTGGTGGACTCGGAGGCCTTTCGAAAGTTTTTGGGGCCTGTACTGGCCTACAGTAAAATTTGTATCCAGTGACAGCCACATCATCACAAGTTCTTTTCTTTCAGGTGAATGCCTAATTTTTGGGGCCTGTACTCCCGTGGACTAAAATATAAATTTTCCAGGCTCCAGCAGGGTACATTTTTGAGACTTTCCCTTTAAGACGAATAAAAATGGCCCCTGATTAAAATACATATTTTTTGTGGGAATTTTTGCCAATGACCCCCCTCTGGTATGTCACTGTCCATGTTGTGGGACTATTTGTGCACTTCTAGTAAGTATTTGGTGGCTGCAAATATGACCTGAAATTTTTTCAGGTTCGCCTGCCATTAAAGCGCGTTTGCGAACTTTCCCGGCTGATGTTCATCCATTACTACTTGTCACCATTAAAACTCTCAAATATGTTTTTAGACTGAAATAGACATACCCTTTAAGTTAAAAGGGATCTCCATAATTGCTATGAAAAAAATATATAAACGCAGCACTTACGGTTTTGCTCCCATTTTGCATGAGCTGAACTCAAAGGTCTGAAACATTTTCTACATACACAAAAGACCCATTACTCTCCAATATTGTTCACAAATCTGTCTAATTCTGTGTTAGTGAGCACTTCTCCTTTGCCGAGATAATCCATCCCACCTCACAGGTGTGGCATATCAAGATGCTGATTAGACAGCATGAATATTGCACAGGTGTGCCTTAGACTGCCCACAATAAAAGACCACTCTGAAATGTCTAGTTTGATCACACAGCACAATGCCACAGATGTCGCAACGTTTGAGGGAGCGTGCAATTGGCATGCTGACTGCAGGAATGTCTACCATACCTGTTACTCGTGCAATGAATGTTTTTTTTCTCTACCATAGGTCGTCTCCAAAGGCGTTTCAGAGAATTTGACAGTACATCCAACCGGCCTCACAACTGCAGACCACGTGTAACCACACCAGGCCAGGACCTCCACATCCAGCATGTTCACCTCCATGATCGTCTGAGACCAACCACCCGGACAGCTGCAGCAACAATAGGTTTACATAACCAAAGAATTTCTGCACAAACTGTCAGAAACCAGGGAAGCTTATCTGCATGTTAGTCTTCCTCATTGGGGTCTTGACCTGACTGCAGTTCGTCGTCGTAACCGACTTGAGTGGGCAAATGCTCACATTCGATGTCTGGCACGTTGGTGAGGCGTTCTGTTCACGGATGAGTCACGGTTTTCACTGTTTAGGGCAGATGGCAGACAGTGTGTGTGGCGTCATGTGGGTGAGCTGTTTGCTGACGTCAACGTTGTGGATCGAGTGGCCCATGGTGGCGGTGGGGTTATGGTATGGGCAGGCGTAAGTTATGGACAATGAACACAGGTGCATTTTATTGATGGCATTTTGAATTCACAGAGATACCGTGACAAGATCCTGAGGCCCATTGTTGTGCCATTCATCCACGACCATCACCTAATGTTGCAGCATGATAATACACGGCCCCATATGCAAGGATCTGTACACAATTCCTGGAAGCTGAAAACATCCCAGTTCTTGCATGGCCGGCATACTCACCGGACATGTCACCCATTGAGCATGTTTGGGATGCTCTGGATCGGCTTATACGACAGCGTGTTCCAGTTCCTGCCAATTTTCTGCAACTTCGCACAGCTATTGAAGAGGAGTGGACCAACATTCCACATGACACAATCAACAACCGGATCAACTCTATGTGACAGAGCTTACCTGAGACGTTTTCGGACAGTTTGTGCAGAAATTCTTTGGTTATGCAAACCGATTGTTGCTGCAGTGGTCTGGGTGTCTGGTCTCAGACGATCATGGAGGTAAACATGCTGGCTGTGGAGGTCCTGGCTGGTGTGGTTACACGTGGTCTGCGGTTGTGAGACCAGTTGGATGTACTGCCAAATTCTCTGAAACGCCTTTGGAGACGGCTTATGATAGAGAAATGAACATTTCTTGCATGGGCAACAGCTCTGGTAGACTATCCTGCAGTCAGCGTGCCAATTTCACGCTCCCTCAAACGTTGTGACTTCTGTGGCATTGTGCTGTGTAAGCAAACTGCACATTTCAGAGTGACCTTTTATTGTGGGCAGTCTCACAACTGTGCAATATTCATGCTGTCTAATACCTTGATATTCCACACCTGTGAGGAGAAGTGCTCACTAACATAGATTTAGACCGATTTGTGAACAATATTTGAGAGTAATGGGTCTTTTGTGTATGTAGAAAATGTTTCAGATCTTTGAGTTCAGCTCATGCAAAATAAGAACAAAATCGAAAGTGTTGTGTTTATATTTTTGTTCAGTGTAGATTAATAGGAGTAGAAAAAATCTGTAGAGCTTGAGTTTACTAATGGCGTATGTATCTTTCTGTTCTCAGTTGACTTCTCAGGATTTATTGACACGTAAGAAAGGGCACATATATGTCATCTATGGCGCTTTAACAACTTTGTCCCATATACAGTATGACATTTCATTCAGATTAAATCCCCTCTGTTGTAACTGGTTTCCTCTTGACTTTTACATTGGACTCTATTGTCTCTCTTATCTTAATGGATCTTCTTTTAATGTCTACTTTAGGTGACATAACTGTAACCGCTGTATTGCCTCATTTGGTCCTCTCTTTGCTATCAGATCTCCTCTCGACCCCTACATTAAACCATCTGCCCATCCCCACAGACTAATCGATCTCTTTTTGATGTTCAACCTCATGGGCTCCACTATTCTAATGAATCTCTTCTTGATTTCTACATTAGACCACGACTCGCTAGACTGTCTAAATTTCTAATGACCTCTACATTAGACCATGTGGCTCCCAATCCTAAAAGACCTCCTCTTCACTTCCACATTAAACCACATGGGTTCTGTGATTCAGGTTGATCTCTTTTTAAACTCTTTGTGACCTTTGATCTCTTTGTGACCTTACCAATCCTAATGGACCTCATTTAATTTCTACATACATTAGACCACATAAGCACCCCTAACCTTACAAAACTCTTCTTGACCTCAACATAAGCCAATGAGGTCATTCTATCATAACTGATTTCCTTCTTACCTTTACATGAGACTGCACAGGCTACCTTATCTTTTTTGATTTCCTTTTGACCTCTTTATTAGATCTCATATCTTCCTAATTGATCTACTTCTGACCCCCTACATAAATTGGTCTCCAAATCCTATTGGACCTCATATTGACCTCAACATTAAACCATATGGATGTCCCTATCTTAACAGACCTCTACTAAACACCTACAGTACATTAGCCTACATGTGTTGTTCCATCCTATCCTAATGGTCCTCCTCTAGACCTCTACACTAGACTATATGAGCCTCCTAACTTAACAGAACTCTATTTGACCTCTACATTAGACCGTGAAATTACCCTGCCATAACTGATTTCCTTCTGACCATTAAATCTGTCCTTTCTGACCTCCTCATGAGTTCCATTTTAGACCACATGTCCCCCCTGTCCTAACAGAGCTCACTTTGACCTCTACATAAAATTGTCTACCTATCCTAATGGACCTCCTCTATACATTGACATTAGACCACATGGACTTACCTGTACTAGACCTCTACATTGGACTACATGGGCTGTCCTATCCTATTTGACCTTCTCAAGACCTCTACATCTGACAAGGTGTTACCCCTATTCTAACTTCATTTTGGCAACTATGTTACACCACGTGCACTCTCCTATCCTAATGGACTTCCTCTATACCTCTAAATTAGCCCACATGGGCTTTCCTATCTTAACCAACCTGAGTCACCATCCTACCTGTTCTCCCCTTATATCTACATTTGATTACACAAACCTCTCTATCTTTTATGATGCCCTGGACCAGAAATGTCGACCAGTTCATACAAAGAAATCGATATAAGACCTGTAGAACCAGCATCTAAAGGGTTAATTTTATTTCCCTAGAGAAATACGGTAAATATATTCTTCATGACTGCAAAGGGTTTGAGGATTCTTGTATTGATCTGTGGGAGACACAGCTATGTCTGTACCTTCTAGTCCACAGATAACAGCATGTATGAAACGAATAAATCAATGTCCCTTTAAGGCTGATTGTCACCTACATGCTTGTACAGTCTGTCAGTCCAACCGATCTTAAGTAAAAGCTTAAACATTCCGTTTCTGCCTTGAACTGACAGATTGGCATTTCTGGGCACAGTGACAGCAAAATATGCATCACTTGCCACTGAACTGGGTATATTTGAGGCTCCCAGTGCAATGTATTTTCAGCAGCTCAAGCTCCAAATGGAAGTTGTTATTTTTTTTTAAAAAATATATATATTTTTTACGTTGTCAGAAGAAAATAATAAAACACAGTTTCCATATTGCAGACGTGTTCTGTGCCCGGTTTCCACAAGCAGAAGAATATGGCATCATGAATATCATGAATTAATTTTTGTTGTGCTATTGCTCTGCTGAAAATGCTGAAGTCTTACAATTATTATACCTAACCTAAATCAACTATTTCTAGAAATTTGAAAAAAAAAAAAAATTATTTCAAATTCAGACGAGAAGTTAGCCACTTCCTCTTGAACATTGTGAGTTCTTAAGATTTTTATTTGTGAATTCTATATCAAGTACTTCTAGATATATGCTTAGGAGGAGAAGCTACAGTAGCTACTTCCCCTGTGACATACTTCACTATTGAAATTATTGTTGAGCGATCCGAATTGTAGGATACATTTGATTTGTCGCAAAGCCGAATTTCCTCGTTCTTTGTAGTAGCAATTCAATTTTACCTCAAATAGTGGAAAGAACAAAAAAAAATCATACTTGCTTGATAATCTTGCACAAAATCCCGTGCGCGGTGACGTATGACGTCACCACACTGGCTTGCGCGATGACGTCATCACGGCCGTGCAAGATTTCGCGCCAGATCTTCAATCAAGATGCCTGAAATGGATAGAGGTAAGTATGATCTTTTTGTTTATTTTTTTTAAAATTTTACACTCTGTTGTTTCATTTAGATGCAGCGATCAGCTATGAATGCGGCATCTGAGGGGTAAAATGATGATCACGCCGCTCCCTGTCATTGCACCCACTACAAAGAAATGCACTTTGTGACAAAAGTAATTTGTCACAAAGCAAATGTTTTTGTAAAATTCGTCAAAGCAGCCGTATCTAATTTTTGCATACTTCGCTCATCTCTAATTGAAATACACTTCTTAGTATTCCTGAATTTTGAACTTATAGTTCAATGCCAGTTATTGGACTGAATGTCAAATGTAGAGTATGTAATGACTTCTGTTGAAACCTAATTAGCAGGAGAAGTAAGCTACTTCCCCTATCACGTACTTATAGTTTAATGCCAGTTATTGGACAGAATGTCACATGTATCTAGTGATTTCTATTAAAACCCAATTAGTAGTAGTGATGAGCGGCAGGGGCTATATTCGAATTCGCAATATTTCACAAATATCTGGGTGAATAGTCGTCATATATTTGTGAATTTGATATTTATTTTGTTGATTGCGAAAAATCGGCAATGTAATATTCTCGTAATGCGCGCGAAATACAGGCGTGGGTCTCTTTTTGATACATTTTCCAAGCTGCTTGAAATTTCCTGAGACTGGAGAAAATGGTTGGCACGGCAGAACATTAAAAATGGCTTCATATGCAGATAGAGTGCTCCAAAATATTCGCGATTGCGCAAATCGGCACTAACGATGCAAATATTTTGACGCAATACGTGAAACTTTACATTTTAGCAGGTCTGCATGTATGTATGGAGAGCAGACCTTATCACACTACCTAACACACTGTAACAGCTACACTATATCAGGATATAACCTACACTAACTATCTGTATTATATATGTGTATATATATATATATATATATATATATATAAGCTATCTAACTATCTATCTAATGTAGTATGGAAAGCACAGAGCACAGCAATGACACTGCTCTCTCTCTCTCTCTCTCTCTCAGAACTTTAAAAATCTGTAGAAATTGGCTGCTGGGAAGGTTCTTATATAGTAAGGGGTAGGCAACTTTCCTATTGGTTGCTAGGGATGTTGCTAAGCTCAGACAAAGACATTGCAGCCTTATCATTGGCCCACAAGCAAGAAGGGAGGTTACTGATGATTTTTTTTTTTGAATATTCAAAATTACGAATACATATCACTGTATTCAAAATATTAACGAATTCTCGAAGTGCCGATATTTGCGATAAATTTTCGCGATTCTAATATTCGTGATCAACACTAACTAGTAGGAGAAGTTAGCTACTTCCCCTATTACGTACTTCACTATTAATACGTTTCTCTGCATTTCCTTGCTATCCTGAACTCTGAACTTATAAAGTGTATTTCCAGTTATTGGACAGAATGTCAGATGTCTGTATTAATGATTTCTATTGAACGCTAGTTAGTAGAAGTTAGCTACTTCATTTCTCATAGCTGTCACACTGAACTAAACTTCTTCATTGAAGATATTAGTTTTATTTCCCGTACTACATCTAAAAAAATTCTTGAAATTAAGAAATTTTCATAAATAATTAGATTAGGTTATGTCCCTGTGTATGGCTATATTGATTTCTATTGAAGTTCAAGAAGAAGGACAAGCTAGCGACTAACTATCTCACTGATGTTGACATTGGACTATACTTCCCAGAAATCCATGAAGATCCTACAGTCGTGAGCATATTACTCCTATTTATTCTATAAAGTGCATTTCCAAAAAGTAAAAAAATTATGTTATATACCAGCCTGTGTTGATTCCCACAGAAACACATTTCGTAGAAGTTAGCTACTTCCTTTTTCATGGAAGTCATATTGAATTCTTGTCTGACTTCTAAGCATTCATTGAAGATATTACAGTTTTAATTCCCTTACTACGTCCATAACATTTCTGGAAATTTTAAGAAATGTTAATAAATAAGTAAATTAGGTTATGGCTATATTGATTTCTATTCAAGTTCAAGAATGAGGACAAGTCATGAACTTATTACTCTTAGGCTACTTTCACACTAGCGTTCGGGCGGATCCGTTCTGAACGGATCCGCCCATAATAATGCAGACGGAGGCTCCGTTCAGAACGGATCCGTCTGCATTATATTAGCTAAAAAAAGCTAAGTGTGAAAATAGCCTGGGACGGATCCGTCCAGACTTTCAATGTAAAGTCAATGGGGGACGGATCCGCTTGAAGATTGAGCCACATTGTGGCATCTTCAAACGGATCCGTCCCCATTGACTTACATTGTAAGTCTGGACGGATCCGCACGCCTCCGCACGGCCAGGCGGACACCCGAACGCTGCAAGCAGCGTTCAGCTGTCCGCCTGTCCGTGCGGAGGCGAGCGGAGCGGAGGCTGAACGCCGCCAGACTGATGCAGTCTGAGCGGATCCGCCTCCATTCAGACTGCATCAGGGCTGGACGGCTGCGTTCGGGTCCGCTCGTGAGCTCCTTCAAACGGAGCTCACGAACGGAAACCCGAACGCTAGTGTGAAAGCAGTACATATAAAGTACATTTCCAAAAAGTAAAAAAAAAATAAAGTTATGTTGATTTCTACATGAAAAATTAACCGGAGAAGTTAGGTACTTCCTCCCTCACTAGTGTCACTAAACATTACACTAAACTTCTTAGCATTCCCTCATTACCCATAATCCTGAATTTATTTTTATATATTAATTCTGTAAAGGAAACTTCTATAACTGTGAATAAGGCATTATATTTCTGTATTCTGTATTCTGTATTATATTCTGACAGTTTAACACTATTGAATTCCAAGTAGAGAAGAAGTTAGCTACTTCCTCTCTCACTTATGTTACTATTATCATTTCACTGCTCAATATTTATTGTATGTAATTTTACTAGATTCAAGAATACATCATGGTATGTTGTATATTATTTGCTATGTTAAAAGTTGTGAGAAAACAATTAGGAGAAGAAGTTAGCTACTTCTTCTCTAATGTATGTTTCCATTGAGCTTCAATTCTCAGTATTCCTTGTCCAAGTCAGTTCCAGAATTTTGAAGAATTTATGTTGTAGTCTACTTGCTATGTTAAGTTTTATGAAAACACAATTAGAAGAAGTTAGCTACTTCCTCTTTCACTTGTATTAATTTACTACTACAATTCACTCCTCAGTATTTCTTGTATGTAATTTTACCAGATTTGAGAAGAAATCATGGTATGTTGTATATTATTTGCTATGTTAAAAGTTGTGAGAAACGAATTAGGAGAAGAAGTTAGCTACTTCCTAACTCATGTATATTTCCATTGAGCTTCACTTATTCCTTGTGCACAGCAGTTCCAGAATTTTGAAGAAATTATGGTATAGGCTAATTGCTACAGTATGTTAAGTTTTTGAACAACACAATTATTGTGTACAGTACTATTGAACTTCACCTCTCAGTATTTCTTGTGTGCAGTATTTCCAGAATTGTGAAGAAATTATGTTATTTTGTAGGCTATTTGCTTATGTTAAGTTTTATAGAAAGCCAATTAGGAGAAGAAGTTAGCTATGTCCTGCCTTGTGTATAGACGTAATTTCCTCACAACAGAGAAGGGAAGCTTTATTATGTCGTAGGTTACTTGCTTGATTTTGCTTTATGGAAACCCAATTTGGAGAAGTTAGCTACTTCCTCCCTTGTGTATGTTAACATTGAATTTCACTTCACAGTATTACCTGTGCACAGTATTTCCAAAATTGTGAAAATATAACGTGGTAGGTTACTTGCTTTGTTAGATTTTATGGAAACCCAATGAGGAGAAGAAGTTAGCTACTTCCTCCCTCACTGATGTCATCAGTCAGCTTTCCTTGAAGATCCCACAGTCTTATTTCACGTATTTATTTTTTAAAGTATATTTCTTGTAAATGTTAAGAAATATAACACCTTAGAGATGGAAGGGACGAGACCCACATTTCAGCTAATGGCCAACAGGAAGTAGCTGTCTGATGGCTACTTCTGTCTCCAGACACTGAAAAGGAGTACAAACAGCTGAGCATGCAAGGGAAAGACTGCAGAGGATTCAGAAGTATGGGGGAAAAATCTATTATACTTGAGATACCAAACTTAAAAGAGGTTATCTGGTGTTCTAACTGAATAGAGGGTGTCCGCATTCCCATTAGCAACTATGTCAGTATTAACTGTGTTTCTGTCTTTCAATTCCTAAACCTTGTAGATTAGGAGGAACGATGCCTGGATAAGAGAGTGTCCGAAATTGTGCTACATACATAGTTCTCCACATTGGATGCAAGGAATAGGTGCTACTTAAGCTTCTCTCCACCACCACCACCACCACACATTATAGGGCTACTTATATAAACCCCTATAAATCACACGGCCATCTTGTCACATCAGTGTGAAGTTCAGTCCTATTAACTAAGAATAACTTCAACTAGCAGGACCTGGAAATCAATAAAGGGAGAAGGGTTAGTGCCGGTTCACGTTTCCCCATCTCCAGAATGGATTTGTTTTCAGGCTTTTGACAGCTTTTCATTTCAAACAAGGTTAGTAAACACCGGTGGGAAACAGAAGTGATGGCCGTCACCGGCAGGGGACCCGCGCAGCCCCTCACACATCTCCATTTAGCAATTTATTTAAACAGAAAAAATTCTATGTTATTCTGCAAATGTTGTGTTATCTGAGGCCTGAACGCTGATAATAGAGACTTCCATAGACACAGTGTCCTATATACTGCAGGAAATACACCCAGGATACAGAACTTACATCCACAATTATCTATCTATCTGTCCTTCCGTCCGTCTATATCTACTGTATCTATCTAATATCTATCTATCTATCGATATCTCATATCTAATCGATATGTCTGTATATCTGTCTATCTATCTAATATATATATATATATATATATATATATATCTATCTATTGTGGGGATTCACTCTGGTAGTTAGGACTAGCGGATGCAGTATACAGGCAAAGTACACAGTTCTTGAATCAAACAGCGGTGTTTATTCACACATTGGTGTATCACAAAACGCAGGTGGCTTGGTGTTCACACACAAGGAAAGTCCATAAACAATAAAAGTCACCCTTTCTCCTGGGTGTTAATTCACACCCTGTTAGCCGCTCAGCCTCTTAAAGTCCATAGGAGGCCTGAGTCCTCCAGCCCGGCTCAAACCTCAAATCCCAGCACAGCCCTCAGATCACAGCACACAGACTCCTGAGCTCCACTGTCAGAGGGAGGTAAATCCACCTCACCTGGCAGTGCTGGCTGGTTTTTATGCCTGGCAAAACCCAGCCTGTAACATGGGGAGTAGTCATCCACCCAGCACTTTGACTACTCCCAGTAAGAGCCGTCCCAGATCAGCTATAACAGCCATGCTAAATCTCACGGTGTCAATTAGCAATAGCTGCAGCTGACATAAAATACCGGCTCTTACTTCACTGAGGCCAGGAACTTCGGTGACACATACCTTCCAGCCACAATGATTCTAGGTACCTTCTTACAATATATATATATATATATATATATGTGTGTGTATGTGTATATATATATATATATATATCCCATATCTGTCTATCTATCTATCTATCTATCTATCAAAAAACTAAGACTGGGCAGCACCGCAATTCCACTTGTATGTATAGAGTGCCAGCGGCTGTGAGGATGATCCACCCCCCAAAATATCCAAATAAAAAAAAAAATCCACGGCACATCCAAGGCGTAAAATCCAAGTAGAAGCTTTATTCACCAGACATCTATCTATCTTATCTATCCTATCTATTATTATCTATCTATCTTTTTAATATATAGCTATCTCCTATCTATCTTTTGTCTTTCTGTCTATTTAATTTTCATGAACAGATAGGTTATTAATGTAAAATATATAACCACATTGCATGTGGGAGAATGAAGCATAGAATGCTATCCCACTCCTAACCCTCCCAGCAGTACCTGCGCAGTGACGCCGGCTCAGCCACTGACCTGCTTATCTATTATCAATGGAAATTTTATTATTATGGGGGGACATGAAAAATTAAAAAGTACCCCTTTAAGAAAGGAAATAAATCAGCAATGCTACATAAAATCCTGCAAACCAAAGATAACACATTGCAACCTTAACCGATAACACACTCTTCACACCAAAAAAGGCAAATCCGAGTAGAAAGCAATAAAATCTGTCTTTATTAGTACATAACAAAAGAATCACAGTATTATAATGGTTGGTGGTACAAGCATAAACAAGGCTAACAATGCCCTAGACTAATGGTAAAATACAAACATATAGCTGGACGATTAATACGCCAAGATATACAACACACTACATGATATAATGTTGAGACCTCACATGTACATACTAAGACAGCCCAAGCAATTAATATACAAATGCGTAACCATACCAAAAATAGTCTCCTCCTGCGTCCCGACGCGCGTTTCGCTAATGCTTCATCGGGACGCAGGAGGAGATGGCTTTTTGGTATGGTAACGCATTTGTATATTAATATTATGCCTTTTTTGGTGTTATAATTGAGGGGCGTTATTCCAGGTTGAATTATTTCGCCCCAATGTAACTTCTTTTAGTGTTTTCGATAACACACTCAGTAAAAATGTAGCAGAGCTGACTTTGTCATGCAAAGCATTTGTTTTCCTGATAACAGACGAATGTAATTGGCTTACTCCTAGTTATCTGTAACATCCAAAAGGTGCATATTGATTTATTACTATTAGCTGTTGCCAAGTGACAAACTCAACTCTGCTACATGTGCATGCATGCTTATTAATAGGTAAAAATATGCAGCATGTTCTGTCTTAAATATTCCACGTCATGGCTCTCACCTGACTGGAGTATAATTTGCATTAACAATAGATTAGCGTCTGGCTATACGGTGTGTAGTGCAGCGGTGGGGAAAGGGGGTGGGTTGGATAGTAAACAGCGGCATCTTAATTTTAGTCTCTACTATGAATTCTACCTCGTTCATACAGTTACGGCAACGTAATGTATGAAGATTGACAGTCGTGTGAATTCAATCAACAAATTAGCTTTTATTTTGAGTTATCTTTGGAGAAAATAAAAATGTAAAATGAAGCGCGGAGCCAGAGCCGAACATTGTAATGAGAATCATAACTTATTCATAGTGTTTAGTTGTGTGATCCCATCCTGCAGGCCCGGCTCCTTCAATCAGTGCTTACAGAGCTCAGCTACATATAAATCCTAGTGTCAGTCTTTACTGTAGTTTCTACGTTCCTTTCCTAAATCTGGAATTCAGGATGAACAGTCTGTCAGCTCCTGCTTGGATAAGAGAGTGTTAAAAAGTATCTAAAGCTGATGCAGAACCTGTTTTAAAGAAGAAGAGCCCCGTATCAGTCAGTAATGGCAGACATGGTTCCGCCCCTGAGGAGAAAGCTTTGGTAAAAGAAGGCTCAAACCAAAGAAGGAGCAGCTTCATGTTAGACAGGAATGGCAGACATGGTTCCGCCTCTGAGGAGAAAGCTTTGGTTGAAAAAAAGTCTCAAACCAAAGAAGGAGGAGCTTTATATCACTCAGTAATGGTAAACATGGTTCCGCCCCTGAGGAGAAAGCTTTGATTTAATAAAAAAGCTCAAACCAAAAAAAGAGGAGCTTCATGTCAGTTAGTAGTGGTAAACATGATTACGCCCCTGAGGAGAAAGCTTTGGTTGATAGAAGGCTCAACCCAAAGTAGTAGGAGCTTTATGTCATCCAGTAATGCCAGACATGGTTCTGCCCCTGAGGAGAAAGCTTTGATTGAAAAAAGGCTCAAACCAAAGGAGGAGGAGCTTCATATCAGTCAGTAATGGTAGACATGGTTCCGCCCCTGAGGAGAAAGCTTTAATTGAAAGAAGGGTCAAACCTAGTTCATCAGTAACTTATTGGTGGGGGTCTGACTCCTAGCGCCACTGTCATTCAGCTTTTTAAAGAGGCAGTGGTGCTCCAATGAGAGCTGAGGCCTCATCACAGCTTATCAAGTACAGGGCTGTGTAGTGGCTGTGTTTGGCATTGCAGCCTAGGCCTATGTACTTGAATTAGACTGAGCTGCACAGAGGCACAGACCAATGAATGTGACATCACTTAACTATGAGGAGTCTGCAGCACTCACCAGAGCTCCACAGCTTCTTCAAACAGCTTATTGGCAAGGTTGTCGGTTGTTGGGCCCCGACTGATCTTATATTATCCGATATATATAATCATATATATATATATGATATATCCTGAGGATAGGTCATCAATATTTTTCTCATGGAAAACTCCTTTAATGTTCTCACTCTCAAAGTTGATGTTTTTTTTTTTGTGCAAGGGCGGACAAAGACATTGTCGTGCTCCACCCACAAAGAACCTACTAGTGACAGTACCAGGCAGACCTGGCCCCACTGATCTTGGGATACCCATGGCTATGTGGGTTCTTCAGAAAGCAAGCTGAAGATTAGAATGATAAGGGGCTCACTGAGCATTTGAAACCGCCTCTAACTATAGTAGATACAGTTAACTTTTCCCTCAAATTAATACTGATGGTTTCCTAAGTGCACAAAAGATAAGCCTCAAACTGCAGAATTGAAGATGCTGAAATAGATTTGATAAAGGAGGCCATTGTCACAGTGAATGTGAGTCAGAACACTGCTTCCTATATGCCTGATCTCACGTACGTCAATGACAGTATTAGTCACTTTTCTTGTCTGCTGCCCATCTGTGATGTATATGTACAGTATGAAGGACCCCAAATAATCTGCAGTGGCAAATACGTGTAGCTGCGGCTTTTCCCAAGGCTTCACACTGATTCCTTTGAAAGTGAATTCAGATGATTAACCAGAGCAAGGGATGGGGGAAGATGTTAAGTATCAAAGATGCTAAAATTGTAAAATGTGTTATATATTGAATGAATAATATATCTATGTGTAGCACATATACGTATGCATAATACATGTGAATGGATGTATACATGAATACTATCTGTATAATGATTTCATTTTGAGGCCAAAGCAAGCCAGACACACAGAACCAGCATAGTGGATCCCACTAGCTTTGAGGTTTTTTTTCTCACCCAGAGCTTCCTCCTCAGGGGCGGATCTATGTCTGTCATTACTGAAATTAAACTCCTCCTTCTTCTTTAAAGGGGTTGTCCCGTGAAAAATATTCTACAGTTTTCAAACCAGTGGCACCTGGATCTGAATACTTTTCTAATTGCATGTAATTAAAAAATGAGTACAGCTACTGAATTATTCAATAAAATGTATTTGTATAGTGCCACTTAATTTCTTATTACTTTGACCGTCTCATTAAGATGGCCACACATGCTCAGTTTCATCTTTCAACTGCCTCCTGAGCTGTGATAGGGAGAGCTTAGACACGTCTCCTGAGCTTCAGAAGAAAAGACACTCCTCTTCAGCTGTCAGCTTGATATACATCTAACAGAGGAAAGAATGGGGAGATCTATGGACCCATGTGAGGTGCAGGGCTGGTTCTAGCTTTGTTAGAAAGAGATTCTCATGTACTGTATGATGTTTGATTTTCAGTTTTTACATTTTTTATGGGATAACCCCTTTAAGAAGCAGCTTTAAATATGCTGCATACCATATAAACACCACTAGGCCATTGCAGAACATTTGAGCTTTGAGCCTCCCTCCAGGCATAGCTTCCTCCTCAGGGGCGGATTTATATCATTGCTGACTCACATGAAGTTGATCCTTCTTTTTCTAAAAGAGTGTCTGCAACATATTTAAATATGTTGCATACATTACAGACACTGCCAGGTATCTTTAATAAGATGTGAACCTTCCTGTATCCAGAGCTTGATCATCAGGAGTAGATAAATGTCAGTACTGGTGGACATGAAGCTTTTTCCTTCTAAAGGAGGTCCTGCAGAAGAATTAGATATTTCTTAAGCACTTCTTTTTTTTTTTTTTTTTTAAAGTTTGAGTCTTCCTACAGCCATAGCTTCCTCCTCATGGGTGGATTCATGTCTATCATTACTTACTTCCTTCTACAGCAGATTTAGTTATGTTACATACATTATAAATGAATTGGAAATCTTTGAGAATGTTTGAGCTTCATGTCACTACTGGCTGACATGAAGCTCCAACTTCCCCTTCGGAAGGAGGTTCTGCAGAAACTTTGGATATGTTGTACACAAAATTAACACTACCCACCTGGTGAAGAACATTTTATCAAATGTTTTAGCCTTCCTCCAGCCATAACATCCTCCTCAGAGGTGGAATTATATCTATCAGTATTGACTGACATGAAGACGTTCTACAGAAGATTTGGATATGTTGCATTCATTATTGAGACTATCAGTTATCTTTGAGAAGGTCGTCAAGTATTTTCTGTCCTCTCCATAGATGAACGTGGGGTATATTACATCTCTCCACACCTCAATATTCTATAACGATACCGCACCTATAACGTGCCCATATTCTCTAGGAGGATAGTGTGGACCTAGTATCGTACCACGTATCCTCCACAATACAGAAATCCCTTATTGTATTTTGTTTAATTTACCTTGCGGCTGGTTGTTCTCTGCCGAGTTGTGTCTTATTTTTTGCAATCAGTCCAGGATCCCACACTGAAATGGACTGCTTACTTGGGTCCACAGTTTACGCCCCGGCCGGTGGCGCAGTGCACTCACGGAGCAGCTAGTGATGTCACTCCTGCAGCTAAGGATCGCTGCAGGTGCCAAAAAACCTCTGCCGCGTTTCGGACAATAACGCTGTCTTTCCCCAGGGAGTCTTACAGGGCTCTTGCAAAACACACCCTACAGATTCCGAATAGGGTAAAATGGAAAGAGGATTATATAATTGGCACATTAGATGTTAAATCGCTCTATACCGTGATCGAAAATAAAAAAAGGTGTGAGGCTGTGAAATATTTTTTTAAAAATAAGGGAGAAATTCTAGAAATACAAATAGGGGAGTGTATTATGTTTATTTTAACTGAAAAGTATTTTACATATAATAATACATTTTACCTCCAGTTGTGGGGGACCGCTATGGGGACGAGGTTCGCACCGGGGTTTGCAAATCTCTACGTTGGATGGTGGGAGCATCATTATATTCACCCCAACGGCGAGCTCCGGGAGGGCCTTGTCCTTTGGCTGCGTTTTATCGATGATATTCTTTGGGAAGGGGGGAAAGAAAAGTTGCATGAATTTTTAAAAGATATCAATAAAAATTAATTTTATTTAGAATTTCCCAAGAAGTCAGTTTCTACGGGTTAAAAGGAACTGTACAGAATAAGAGGAATATGAGAGGGAGGCAGAGTTCTTGCAATAGAAGTTTGAGCATAAGGGTTATGCTAGAGGCAAATTAATGAAACAGTGAATAGAGATAGACATGATAAATAAAGCATTACTGGAAGAGAGAGAAATAGAAAAAATGAAAACCAAAATAGAAGAATCTCCAATCCCCCCAATAATCACACCCTACAAAAGCCAAGTGTGACTTTTAAAAAATAATTGTGAAAAAACATTAGGACCTACTGAAAGAGGACAAAATTATTGGTGAACTTGTCCCAGCAGAACCAAAATGTATTTCCCGCAAAGCTAGAAACATAGGCAATCTACCGTAGTTGCATCCACAAACCGGTGCACAGAAAGTATTCACGGCAGAGAAACGTGCACTAAAAGAGAAGGACAACGTTGTGGCTTTTATCCTTGCAAAAAATGTATGGGATGTAAAAAATCACGGGTCAACAAAATTAAAACACAGATAACAAGTACTGAAGGCTCATGCAAACAGAACATCAAGCAACTCCTAACGTGCAATAGTAGTGGAGTGATATATATCATAACCTGCCCCTGTAATAAAGTATACGTTGGACGGACAAAGAGACAACTGAAAAAAAAAGAGAATAGGGGAACACGTATACAATATACATAGAAAGTATGAGGGACATCCGTTATCACGTAATTATAAAGAAAGACATAAAGGGGTGTTTGCTGGTTAAAGCATCTGTGGAGTGGAAATTGTGAAGAAGAATAAAAGGGGCGGCGATTTCATTAAAGAAATATCCAAAGTGGAGACAAAATGGATATTCAATATGGACTCCTTAATACCAAATGGCCTGAATGCCGAGATAGAGCTCTTTGCATTTGAATAAGTAAATCACACTGTATAGTGGAGGTAAAGGGGTTAAGTATTACCATCTCGAGTAAGTGAAAAAATCGGAGGCAGGACGAGAGCCCTGTAAGACTCCCTGAGGAAGGACAGCTTTACTTCCACAACACTGCGCCACCGGCCGGGGCATAAACTGTGGACCCAAGCAAGCGGTCCATTTCAGTGTCGGATCCTGGACTGATTGCAAAGAATAAGACACAACTCGGCAGAGAACAACCAGCCTAGGGCTGCAGCTAACGATTATTTGAATAATCGATTAGTTGTCAATTATTTCATCGATTAATCGGGAAAAAACACTAAAACTGCAAAAAAAGGGGTTTATATGATTTTACTTGAAAAATGATGTTCAAAGGCCATATTAAAACAAATTGTGGATGGCACTGTTATGGAGGATTTTGGATGGCACTGTTATGGAGGATCTGTGGATGGCACTGTTATGGGGAGGGGGATCTGTGGATGGCACTGTTATGGTGAGGAGGATCTGTGGATGGCACTGTTATGGTGAGGGGGATCTGTGGATGGCACTGTTATGGAGGGGATCTGTGGGTGGCACTGTTATGGTGAGGGGGATCTGTGCACTGTTTTGTGGAGGGGGATCTGTGCACTGTTATGGTGAGGGGGATCTGTGGATGGCACTGTTATGGTGAGGGGGATCTGTGGATGGCACTGTTATGGTGAGGGGGATCTGTGGATGGCACTGTTATGGTGAAGGGGATCTGTGGATGGCACTGTTATGGGGGATCTGTGGATGGCACTGTTATGGGGGGATCTGTGGATGGCACTGTTATGGGGGGGATCTGTGGATGGCACTGTTATGGTGAGGGGGATCTGTGGATGGCACTGTTATGGTGAGGGGGATCTGTGGATGGCACTGTTATGGTGAGGGGGATCTGTGGATGGCACTGTTATGGAGGGGATCTGTGGATGGCACTGTTATGGGGGATCTGTGGATGGCACTGTTATGGGGGGATCTGTGGATGGCACTGTTATGGGGGGATCTGTGGATGGCACTGTTATGGTGAGGGGGATCTGTGGATGGCACTGTTATGGTGAGGGGGATCTGTGGATGGCACTGTTATGGAGGGGATCTGTGGGTGGCACTGTTATGGTGAGGGGGATCTGTGCACTGTTTTGTGGAGGGGGATCTGTGCACTGTTATGGGGAGGGGGATCTTTGGATGGCACTGTTATGGGGAGGGTGATCTGTGCACTGTTTTGTGGAGGGGGATCTGTGCACTGTTATGGGGAGGGGGATCTTTGGATGGCACTGTTATGGGGAGGGGGATCTATGGATGACACTGTTATGGGGAGAGGGACCTGTGGATGACCATGCTATGGGGGATCTATGGATGACACTATATAGCATCTTATGCTATATGTGTCATCCACAGATCTCCCCCATAGCAGTGCCATCCACAGAACCCCCCTCCCCATAACAGCCCCGGCCCCGCCGCTCACAGCAGTATTCCTTAACCGGCAGTAACTTTTACTTTAAATCACCGCATCTTTATTGCCTTACAATGACGCTCCAGTAACAGGCAGAGCGGGCGGCAGCGTAACGTCACTAACTCACGTTATGCGCCTGCTCCGCCCACCTAATGAATGGAGCAGGCGCGTCACGTGAGTTACGCCGCCACCCGCTCTGCCTGTTACTGGAGCTTCATTGTAAGGTAATAAAGATGCGGTGATTTAAAGTTCAAGGACCCGCAGTCATAGCGCCTGACCGCCCGGTCCAACCCGCATAACAACGAATCGGCCGATTATTCGGCGTCGTTGACAACGAATCCCGTTATGGGATATTATCGATAACGTCAATTAATCGTTGCAGCCCTAAACCAGCCGCAAGGTAAATTAAACAAAATACAATAAGGGATTTCCATATTGTGGAGGATACGTGGTATGATACCAAGTACCACACTATCCTCCTAGAGAATATAGGCACGTTATAGGCGCGGTATCGTTATAGAATACTGTAGTACCTTTCCTGAGTGCAGCAGTTGGTGCGGTCCTGCTGCGACACTGCGGCCATGCCAGGTACAGCCTAGCAAGGAGCGCTATTGTAGCAACTTGATCCACTTTGATCTCTCCATACCTGTTGATAAAACCAGCATATCATTCATGATTACAATGCAATGTCATCATGCAGCTCTACCGTCTCTAAACAAAAAGTGACGCGTCTTTAGGGTTCAGCTCAATGTCATACAGCATCTTCAGGGACAGTAAAGAATTATCATTTTGTTTTGTTTCCGGGCTTGTCTTATTTCACTCGATTACTTCAGCAGCACTGGCAAAACAAGAGGGAAGGAGGCGATATACGGTAGACTTCATCGATGCCCTACAGTAAACTGCTTCACCGGCGATCAGCATCTATGTTTACCTTTTGCAAAGGATCATGGGGGATCTCTGTTTCATCAAATGTAACCTATGCAGGATGGATCAATATCTGAAACTGACCCTCCATAGACGCATTGCAATAATGATTTACGTGATGTACTCAGCAACTATGTAGTGGAGGAAAACTGCAAATTTAGATGCTATGAAACCCACAAAAACACATACATAATTTTATATTCCATTTACAATTGATAATAACAACATTAGTTCATAAATAATTCTCAAATGAGATGGTAGAACATAGAGACAGACAGACATACTCCAGAAAAATGAACATATATTTTATAATCCCTATATTTATTTAATACAAGTTCCCTCTGTATATAAGAATATAATTACTTTAATACTGATCCCTATGTACACGAATATATACCCACTATAATACTGCCTCCAATGTACAAGAATATAACTACTATAATACTGCTCCTATGTACAAGAATATAACCACTATAATACTGCCTCCTATGTACAAGAATATAACTACTATAATACTGCTCCTATGTACAAGAATATAACTACTATAATACTGCCTCCTATGTACAAGAATATGACTACTATAATACTGCATCCTATGTACAAGAATATAACTACTATAATACTGCTCCTATGTTCAAGAATATAACTACTATAATATTGCCTCATATGTACAAGACTATAACTACTATAATACTGCCTCCTATGTACAAGAATATAACTACTATAATACTGCTCCTGTGTACAAGAATATAACTACTATAATACTGCCTCCTATGTTCAAGAATATAACTACTATAATATTGCCTCATATGTACAAGACTATAACTACTATAATACTGCCTCCTATGTACAAGAATATAACTACTATAATACTGCTCCTGTGTACAAGAATATAACTACTATAATACTGCCTCCTATGTACAAGAATATAACTACTATAATACTGCTCCTATGTACAAGAATATAACTACTATAATACTGTCTCCTATGTACAAAAATATAACTACTATAATACTGCTCCTATGTTCAAGAATATAACTACTATAATACTGCCTCCTATGTACAAGAAGATAACTACTATAATACTGGCTCCTATGTACAAGAATATAACTACTATAATACTGCTCCTATGTACAATAATATAACTACTATAATACTGCTCCTATATACAAGAATATAACTACTATAATACTGCCTCCTATGTACAATAATATAACTACTATAATACTGCTCCTATGTACAAGAATATAACTACTATAATACTGCCTCCTATGTACAATAATATAACTACTATAATACTGCTCCTATATACAAGAATATAACTACTATAATACAAGAATATGACTACTATAATACTGCTCCTAGGTACAATAATATAACTACTATAATACTGCTCCTATGTACAAGAATATAACTACTATGATACTGCTCCTATGTACAAGAATATAACTACTATAATACTGCTCCTATGTACAAGAATATAGCTACTTTAATACTGCTCCTATGTACAAGAATATAACTACTATAATACTGCATCCTATGTACAAGAATATAGCTACTATAATACTGCCTCCTATGTTAAAAGGACCCTCTAAGTTGAATGTTTCTGATTCTTTTCATTATCTGGGTATGACTATTTCCCCTAAGATTGAGGATTATTTACAGCTCAATTTGATTCCATTAATAACAAAAGTGAGGTAAAAAATTGGGATATGGCTCCGACTTCCTTTATCTAGAGCTGATAGAGTATCCCTGGTCAAGATGGCGATTTTACCCCAACTCTTTTATATTCTTAGGAATTCACCTATATGGATAGAAGAATTATTAATGACTTGTGGGGGACGGAAGCGAGTAAGGCTTAAATTGGAATATTTGTATAAACCATTTGAGCAGGGGGTTTGAATCAAGGGATATTTTATTGCCCCCCAGTTATGGTTGTATCGCAAATGGCAGAAAAGTGCACTGTTTACGACTTTGGTGAGGAGATCCTCGTATAACAATATATTTACTTTATTATAATCTGGTTAATTGACTAATCAGGAGGACTATAGAGAGGCCACAAAGTTACTAAGTCTTGGGGCCCTATTAGATTATGGTTGGGGGTAAAAGGAGCGCTTCAATGCACTCCTCTTTGGTATAATTCTTATTTGCAGGCTCTAGGTGGAATAGCCGAGGATCAGTTTTGCCAAAAGAATGGTGTTTTATATATTAGTCATGGGTAAGGAAGAAATATAAAGAGTATTAGTCAAAGACCCTCCTGGATTGGCCTCCAGAGGGGTCGAGGAGTAACTGCAGGGCGCCAAAGGGCAGACGGATTAGATAAAGAGGAGAAGGAAGGAGAAAAAATAACCACACGGGTGGCGCCAATCCACTGGTAGTAAATATTGATAGTTAGAGATACTAAACATAGAGGATAAAGATGATTAGCAATGAAACGTATGAAGCTTAGCTGATAGGCAACAGCTATTTTTACCCACCTATAAATTTGTAAGTGGCATGATTAAAATAGTGTAATGCGATTTAGTCATAAAATCATTACAGAAGAGGATAAAATATCATATGAAATATGACCCAATAAAAGACTCACTTCACCAGGGAGGTGTTTTGTGGGATAAAGCTCAAGACACCCACAAAACTGACCTTCTTCTTCTGGATCGCTCGTAGAATCTTAGGAAGAAACGGCAGTTCCACAGTGGGTACTTCTTGTTAGTTCCTTCAATGGTAAGACAGGTATGGGCCAACTCTTTTCGGGGTTACATTAATCCCCCTTCATCAGGAGCAGTCATAAAACAATAATAACAAATATATGGTATATATAGAGATGTAAAATAACTGCCAAATACTGTAGTTGGCATTCAGCGTCATTTCCGGTTCCGGGAGCACAGGAAGTGGTGTGTTCCACTGTGGAACGCACCCGTTTCTTAGTGTATCAGGACAAATATTGGAAACCAATATAATGTAATAAAAGGCGCCCTCTAATGCCCAAATAGTGGGGAAGAAAAGATAAAGGGCCTGGTGTAGGGAAGGTTTTGAGGCTAAAGGAGAGTTTCCCGGAGTCGTAGGAGCCGGAAGTAATGCGTCTTCCAGTCTGGACCCGGTGAAACGCAATGGTGGAACGCACCGTAACTATTGCGTAATCGCTGGAACGCAAATGTGCTCCTATCGGCCCTGGTTTCTAAGGAAGTGGGTTAACCCTTTGATGTAGCGTCTTCTCATTATATGTTTGAGCGTTGAATCTTTGTGTAGAGTCTTCTTCTATACTCCATATGTACCATGAAGAGGGGAGATAGGTGAGAGATAAAATATATATTTATATACAGTATATTAGCATCTATAATTAATATCTCTATAGATATAAGGAAACAGATAAACACATGTGAATATATCAGACATGTATATAAAATATTATCAATAAATATATTAAAATTAAAGTATATGAGTATGAGAGTATGTAAATACTTAAGAGTATATCAAAACACGTGTAGTAAAAATGACGATAAAAATATAGAAAATATAAAAATATAAAACCTATAAACAAAAAAAAATATATAATACAAAAGACTAGAAATTCAAAATATTACAGTACTGATGAGTATTCGTCAATCAAGAAGTTGGTTTAATGCATACTAGGCATAGAAAAGGTATAAAAATGTCAAGGTTTAGAAGTGTTTTCGTCATACTAGGTTCATATTGTTCAGAGTAGGTGACTGGGTGTCGATCGGGATCAATCGGAGTAGGTAAAACTTGATTGATGGCCTGCCGACATGTTGTGATGAGGTTTTTTATATATAGTTTTGGGCATTGTTTTTCTTCTTCACCGTGCTGGGATATTATATGTCTATATTGGTAGGAAACTGAGGCTAGTAGTTGACATATTCTAGGGCTTCATTTAGTCCGAAGGAGAATAGAGTATTCAGTCGATATATCCAGTACATCTCCTTCCTGGCTAGTTGTTGGTAGGCGTGTGGAACCCATTCTATAAGAGTTACGGTAAGGAGAGAGGGGTTACTTTTGTGATATTCTAAAAAGTGTCTCAGAATACTTATGTTAGTGTTTTGCGGTTGATATTTGAACGGTGTTCATTCATCCTCTCTCTCTGAGGGTTTGGGTAGTCCTACCTACATATTGCAGCTTACATGGGCACTGTAGTAGATAGATTACTTTTTTTGTTCCACAGTTCATTGCATGTTTGAGAACAAATTTCTCGTCAGGGGTGGGGATGTTTATATCTTTTTTGTTATGGGTTATCATGTCGCAACATTTGCATCTTTTTACTTTGCATTTGAAAGCCCCTTTTTTGTTTTGGTTTTGGGCTTTTGTGGAGGAGAGTTTGTTATCTCTTCTGACCTTAAGGCAAGAGGGTGCGATAATGTTTTTTAAAGTTTGTGCCCTTCTAAAGGTTATGGATGGGAAAAGGGGTAATATATTTTTTAGGATGGGATCTTTCAAAAGTATCCCCCAATGTTTCGTTAAAATCTGCCTGATCACTGCATGTTTCACATTATATCTGGTAATAAGATTAAACTGGGGGTCTCTTTGGCAATCTGTTTCTGTTGCTTTTGGTCTCGGTGCCTCTTTTTGATCTAATTTCATAGTTCTTTTTATGGACTTATTAACAAGTGTTTTGGGGTAGCCTTTTTCCTTAAAACGGTTCCGAAGAGTGTGAAGTTGTTGCTTCATGGTGTGGTTGTCAGCAATATAGACATATTCTTACCAATATAGACATATAATATCTCAGCACAGTGAAGAAGAAAACAATGCCTCACACTATATATATAAAAAACCTCATCATAACATGTCGTCAGGCCATCAATCAAGTTTTACCTACTCCGATTGATCCCGATCGACACCCAATCACCTACTATGAACAATGTGAACCTAGTATGACGAAAACACTGCTAAACCTTGTCATTTTTATGCCTTTTCTATGCCTAGTAGGCATTACTCCAACTTCCTGAATGACGAATACTCATCAGTACTGAGTAATAATGTGAATTTCTAGTTTTTAGTATTATACATTTTTTGTTCATAGGTTATATATTTTTATATTTTCTATATTTTTATCAGCATTTTTATTATATTTGGCTTACACATGTTTTGATATACTTTTAAGTATTTACATACTCTCATAGTCAGAGTATTTACCGGTACATACTCTTATACTCATATACTTTCATTTAAATATATTTATTGATAATGTTTTATATACATGTCTGATATATTCATACATGTGTTTATCTGTTTCCTTATATCTATAGAGATATTAATTATAGATGCTAATATATATATATATATTATCTCTCACCTATCTCCCCTCCTCATGGTACATATGGAGTATAGGAAAAGACTCTACACAAAGATTCAACCCTCAAACATATAATAAGAAGACGCCACATCAAAGAGTTAACCTACTTTCTTAGAAACCAGGGCCGCATTTGCATTCCAGCTATGCGCTCCACGTGTGCGCAATAGAACCTCTGCACTCCGCTCTTGCGCAATGGTTATGGTACGGTACGTTCCACCATTGCGTTCCACCGGGTCCGGTCAAGAAGTAGCATTACTTCCGGCTCCGCCGACCCCGGGAAACTCTCCTTTAGCCCCAAAACCTTCCCTACACCAGGCCCTTTATCTTTTCCTCCCCCCTATTTGGGCGTTAGAGGTTGCCTTTTATTACATTATATTGGTTTCCAATAAATTCTATTAGTCCTAATACACTAAGAAACGGGTGCATTCCACAGTGGAACGCACAACTTCCTGTGCTCCCGAAACCGGAAATGACGCTGAATGCCAACTATTTGGCGGTTATTTTACATCTCTATATATACCATATGTTTGTCATTCATGTATCATTATTGTTTTATGACTGCTCCTGATGAAGGGGGATTAATGTAACCCCAAAACGTGTTGGAACCGTACCTGTCTTACCATTAAAGGAACTAAAAAGAAGTACCCACTGTGAAACTGCCAATCTTCCTAAGATTCTACAAGCGATCCAGGCGAGGGAGGTCAGTTTTGTGGGTGTCTTGAGCTTTATCCCACAAAACACCTCCCCGGTGAAGTGAGTCTTTTCTTGGGTCATATTTCTTATGATATTTTATCCTCTTCTGTAATGATTTTATTACTATATCGCATTACACTATTTTAATCATGCCACTTTATAGGTGGGTAAATAGATAGGTGAATAGATAGATTTATAGGTGGGTAAAAATAGCTGTTGCCTATCAGCTTAGCTTCATACATTTCATTGCTAATCATCTTTATCCTCTGTGTTTAGTAGCTCTAACTATCAATATTTACTACCAGTGGATTGGCGCCACCCGTGTGGTTATTATTTCTCCTCCCGTTTTATATATTACACAGGGGGTGAAGAATAGAGAGATATTGTAGTTTTTGGATTCAGCCAAAGGGTAGATAGTTTGTCTTGGTTTAGATATTTTCAGTTGCGTTCGGCATTTTTCTAGTTTAAAGGATAAATCACTGTTAGAGATAGATACCTCCACTTTTTTAAATAAGTTTATAGGGAATTTAGAGCAGAGATTGAAGATTGCACAAATTTATAAAATGTTTCTTAAGGCACAATTTACTAAAAATGCAATCACCAGGACCAAGGGCTTGGGAGGTTGATTGTCCAACTATTCAATTAGAGGGATGGGGAAATTTGTGTAACGGTCCCGACTGTGACAGGACTAGAAGATCGAGGAGACTGGCTGCACGTGATTGACAGTCTCTTTGGTTTCACCTTTCTGTGTTGTTGCTGGGGATAACCACACCTCTTGTCTCAGGTGTAGATTAAATGGTCATTCCTTCTCCTCTATTTAGTCTGGTCTCACCCATCATGCTATGTGGTTGATAGCTCCTTGTTTGTGAATGTCCTTGTGTTGGTTCTCTGAGTTCCTTCTCTTCCTCATACTTCAGGAAGTTAAGGGTTTCTTCTTTGTTTGTTGTTTTCCCCTACCTCCTGATATTAGGCCTGAGGGGGTCTCTTATTTCTTCATCTGGGGAGTAATAGGCCATCTGTGTCCTGACACTATCTGCAGGACCCTGTTGGGGTGAGATTGGGCTTAGGTTCTGGCATATGAACATTCCTACCATCAAGGTCTGTTCATACTGATAGCAGTCAGGGCTTGGCGTAGGGACTCACTAGGTGTGACCATTTTCCCTTTCCCTAGGTTCCAGGCCTAATAACTTTTCCCTTTCCTTCTGTGTTCAGTGTGAGTGTATTTACCACACTGCGCCGTGACATTATGAACCGCAGCACACCGTCATTTTTTGTCTATGTCAGTGAGGCTATGGATCCTATCGCTGCACTGGCTGGACAATTGCAAGGTCTGTCTTTGGAGGTAGCCGACCTCCGCACGCAGATCCAGGGATCACAGGCTGCTGGTGTCAGTAGTACTTACCAGGCCTGTCCTGAACCTAAGGTTGCACTTCCAGACAGGTTTTAGGGGGGAGTGACAACTTCATTCGGTTCAGAGAGTCATGTAAGTTGTACTTTAAGTTACATCCGCTCTCATCTGGGAATGAGAGTCAAAGAGTTAGTATTAATATTTTGTTGCTTAAAGGGGACGCTCAGTCTTGGGCTTTTTCTCTGCCGACCGGATCATAGTCCCTCCAGTCGGTAGATTTAATTTTTAGAACTCTAGGTCTTATCTACGATGACCCGGATCGTATCTCCCTGGCCAAGACCAAGTTATGTGGTTTACGACGGGAGAGCGTTCTGCGAAGATCTATTGCTCTGAATTTAGGAGATGGGCTATGGATACGGAGTGGAATGATCCAGCTCTCCATAGTCAATTCTTTCAGGGATTGTCTGAGAGGCTAAATTATGCCTTGGCCTTACACGAAAATCCTGAGTCACTGGAAACGGCCATGTCCCTTGCCGTACGTATGGATAGACGCCTGAGAGAGAGAGCAAAGGTCCCTCACTCTCAGGACGAACTATCATATAACGTGGCGGCTTCCTCTGACACCTTGGGAGGAGAAACTCCTGAGTTTATGTCTGGTGACAAACCCATGAAGCTATTGGCAGCTACCCCTGGGTCCGCTTGCAAGCGTTCTACTCATAAGAAGGGAGTATGTTTTTTTCTGTGGAAAAAGGGGACATTTTGTTAATGTTTGTCCTTACGTTCTGTGTCAAGGTGAAAACAAAAAGAAAATGTTTTCCAATCTCACTTTTGGTGGTGTGGGATCAGAGAACTGACTTTTGCCATTTACTGGTGGTAGCCAATTTCTCCTGTCTGCCGAGGTGGCGCTAGAGTCCAAAACTGTGGGAATTGAGGTGTTTATTGACAGTGGGGCAGAGGTTAACCTAGTTGATAGTCGGTTTATCCATATGCATTAGAGAAAAATATTTTGATGTTTGCAATAGACTCCACACCATATACTCAGAAATGTTTGTCACAGATGGTGCAGAATATCCATTTAAAAGTGGGTGATTTTCATCAGGAATCCATTTCGTGTTTTGTGCTGGATGGTTTGCTGGAGGCCTGCTCCATTGGTCTGGGTTACCATGGTGAGCAAACATAATATAATCCTACCATTGACTGGCAAGCAAGACAGATTCTCGATTGGAGTGATTATTGCATGGACAACTGTCTTAATACATCTCTTTCTGTCTTGACCACTACTGCTGTTCCTCTTTTATTTCAGAATTTTCGATGTATTTCTGAGATTGGTTGCCAGGGGTTACCCCCACATCGGGAATAGGATTGTCCTATCCATCTTATCCCGAAAGAAGTTGCCAAAATCTAGGGTATATAACCTCTCTGAACCCGAAATAGTGGCCATGCGGGAGTATATTGCCTGAGAGTTTGCTAAGGTACATATTCGACCTTCCAAGTCCCCAAGTGGCGGCGGTTTCTTTGTAAAGAAGAAAGACGGAACCCTTAGGCCATGCCTGGACTTTCGTGAGTTCAATCATATTACGGTCCGTGACGCTTATCCCCTTCCTTGATTCCTGACTTGTTTAATCAGATTGTGGTGCAAAGTGTTCTCCCAGTTGGATCTTAGGGGGGCATATAATCTGGTCAGGATCAAGGAAGGGGATGAATGGAATACAGTGTTTAATACCCCAGAGGGTCATTTTGAGAGTCTGATGAAGCCATTTGGATTAACTAATGCTCCCGCGGTTTTTCAGCATTTTGTTTATGATATCTTTCATCATCTGGTGGGGAGGTTTGTTGTTGTATATCTGGATGACATACTAATTTATTCTCCAGATATGGAGACTCATCAGAATCATGTGAGACAGTTACATATCCTAAGAGAATAAATTGTATGCTACGATGGAAAAGTGTGTATCTGGAGTTCCCGAAGTGCAATTCCTGGGTCACCTACTCTCATCTTCAGGTTTTCGTATGGATCCAGAGAAGGTCTGTGCTGTATTGGACTGGTATCGACCCGAAAATCTGAAAGCGCTTATGTGGTTTTTGGGATTCACCAATTACTCATTAAATTTATTTTGAACTACTCGACTGTGGACAAACCTTTGACAGACATGACTAAGAAAGCTTCGGATGTCTCAGTCTGGTCTGATGCGGCATTACAAGCCTTTTCTGCAGTGAAGGAGTGTTTTAATTCTGCTCCTATACTGGTGCAACCTGATGTGCCGCAACCATTCATTATGGAAGTTGACGCATCCGAGGTGGGGGTAGGAGCAGTTTTGTCGCAGGGTCCTTCATTTAATAAATGGCGCTCATGTGCATTCTTTTCTAAGAAACTCTTGGCTGCAGAATTGAATTATGACGTGGGTAATAGAGACTTGCTGACCATTAAGTTGGCTTTTGAGGAATGGTGTCATTGGTTGGAAGGAGCTATTCATCTATTACTGTGCTTACTGACCACAAAAATCGGCTAATCTGGAGTCTGCTAAACGACTGAACCCTAGGTAGGCCAGATGGTCATTGTTTTTCACCAGATTTAATTTCATCATCACCTATCGCCCTGGGGTTAAGAACTTTGTTGCGTAGCTTTCCTAGGGAAGGTGATTTGGAAGATCCTGGTCCGATATTGTCTGAAGGGGTAGTCATATCAGACCTATATCCCGACCTTGAGGCACAGGTGTTGGAGGCCCAGAAAGATGCACCGGATTCTTGTCCTCCAGGGAAGTTGTTTGTTCCTTCTGAGTTACGTCACAAGGTGTTTGAGGAACATTACTGTACAGTTCTCACAGGACACCCTGGTAGCAGATCCACTGTCGATCTTATCTCTCGTAGATTCTGGTGGCCCGGGTTGCATAAGAGTGTTGAGGACTATGTGTCTGCTTGTAGTACTTGTGCACGTGCTAAGGTGACATATACTCAGCCTTCAGGATCTTTACTTCCGTTACCGATCCTGTCCAGACCTTGGACTCTTTTGTCCATGGATTTTATCACAGATTTGCCTAATTCTTCAGGAATAACTGTGATTTTGATGGTTGTTGATCGCTTTAGTAAGATGGCGCACTTTATAGCATTGCCAGGTCTACCTAATGCTAAAACTCTTGTACAAGTATTTGTCGATAACATCGTGAAATTACATGGTATTCCTTCTGATGTGGTGTCTGATAGGGGGACTCAGTTTGTTTCCAAATTCTGGAAGGCGTTCTGTACTCATCTGGGGGTCAAATTGTCCTTCTCTTCGGCCTTTCATTCTCAGTCGAAAGGACAGACTGAACGCACTAATCAGAATCTGGAGACTTATTTGAGATGTTTTGTCTCGGAGAACCAGGAGTGGTCTTCATTTTTGTCTTTAGCCGAATTTGCCATAAATAACCGTAGACAGGAGTCCACTGATAAGTCGCAGTTTTTTCTGGGCTTATGGGTTCCACCCGCAATTTGGCACATTTTCTGGTACGGAAACTTCTGGTATACCGGAAGAGGAACAATTTTCCTATTCTTTGTCATCTATTTGGCAGAAGATTAGATGACAAAGAAGAGGAAATGGGTAATAAGTATAAACGTATGGCTGACAAGAGACGTATGAATGGTCCGGACCTGAGAGTGGGTGACTCTGTGTGGCTTTCCACAAGAAACATTAAGTTAAAAGTACCCTCTTGGAAGACGGTCCTGGGTGTCCGGTGGCCACCCGTAGAATGGTGTACTGTCACGGTCCCAACTGTGACAGGCACTAGAAGATCCAGGAGATTAGCTGCATGTGATTGACAGTCTCTTTGGTTTCACCTTTCTATGTTGTTTCTGGGAATGACCACATCTCTTGTCTCAGGTGTAGCTTAAGTGGTCATTCCTTCTGCTCTATTTATTCTTGCCTCACTCATCATGCTATGCGGTTGATAGCTCCTTTTTTGTGGAAGTATTAGTGTTAGTTCTCTCAGAGTTCCTGCTCGTCCGCATACTTCAGGAAGTTAAGTGTTTCTTCTTTGTTGTTTGTTGTTTTCCCCTGAGGGGGTCTCCTATTCCTTCATCTGGGGAGGAATAGGCCATCCGTGTCCTGACACTATCTGCAGGGCCCTGTTAGCGTGAGATTGGGCTTAGGTTACGGCGTATGAACATTGCTACCATCAAGGTCTGTTCATACTGATAGCAGTCAGGGCTTGGCGTAGGGACTCACTAGGTGTGAAAATTTACCTTTCCCTAGGTTCCAGTCCTAATACCTTTTCCCTTCCCTTTTGTGTTCAGTGTGAAGTGTATTTACCACACTGCGCCTTGACAATATATTTGTGAAATTAAGTTTATTATCTCATAATATTAATCACATTTTGGTACAATTTAATATTTTTCACAGATTATATGTAATCCCCTATGGCTTAGTAAATGTGGATTAAGAGATAGGTCGCACCTTGGGCACCTAGAACTATCAGGTGTGGATCATCTCCACATGTTTTGTTCATGTTTAGGACTAAAACAATATTGGAATCGTATTAATAATTTTCTTATCCATAAATTGAACCAACAGATTCCTTTTAAGGTGGAATGTTTTATATTGAGTGACCTTTCTAAGTTAAGTAGTCATAAATATTAAAAGATTTTTCTGGGTAAAATATTAGAAAAGTATAATAATATTAAAGTATGATTTGTACAAAAAATTGGATTGTATTTTTTTATACCAATAAAGATATTTAAATAAAAAAAAGGACCCTCTTTAGATAAGTATATGACTGCCTCCTATGGAAAAATTTTATGTTTGCTGATAGCTGATTCTTTCTGTCATGCTCACATAAGGATCAGACTTCAAGAAAAAAATCAAAAAACATAATTTTAAAACAAAAAGAAATGCTAAGAAGACTAATTATATTTATAAAGTGATGTGAAATATTCGGGGAGTTTATATTAGTAGTAATGATTTTATTTACCTGTAATGTAGTTTCTGGCCACAAGGGTGAAGGGAAAATAAAATCTGCATCACAAACCACTTTCCATCAGGTTTTCACAGTTAAATACTCTGATTTCACATTTGTTCTCTTCACATATAATTATTTCTGATTCATTTTTCTAATGCGTGAAATTCCACATTGACCTTGAGTTTGACATGTGTCCCATCAGTTGTACTCATTTTCTCCACCACGTCTACCCTGTTTTCCCCCTGTCTTCCACTGCTGTCTTATATGTCGCCATATTATGTCATTTCACACGTCATATGTAATGTATATCCACCACCTTCCATTTGAAAGCACTCCATGAATGTTCTGTGTATTTTTATATTAAACATTACCATCTACAGAGATGTCCATTTCAAGCTGCAAACCATGATAATGAAAAACTCAGCAGCTGGTTTGTTCCCGGCAGGTCATGGTTTGCAGGTCACCCGGCAGCAGAAATATTAAAAGGACAGAACGTGTGATGTGTATATCGAATGCAGTAACACAAGGAATTCAGATAAATAGCTGCAAATCGCTGATGCATTCAATGTTAACAATCTGCAGACACTAAATATGTTTCTGAACTTTGCTGAGTACAGTCCCTTCTCTATGCTGAATTTGAGGAAAAAGGATGAAATTCATAAATAAGAGAAAACATATCTATATATAACAAATTGTCAAATTGATTTAGAGCATCTGAGAAATACAGAATGTTATATACAATGTAGTGAACCCATACAATATGTTGTAAAACCAAGCAGAAAGTACTAGAGCCTTGTGTTTCAAACAATGGAATATTTTGTGAACTAAAACAATAATATTTGCACTTTTGGCTTCTATTGTGGTTTTCCTATATTATTTCTCCATTCATCTTTTAGACATATCTAAGCAGTTTATGTGAGTAATAATATAACTAATACTGCCTCATATGTACGAAAAAATAACTACTATGACATTGATTCTATGTACAAGAATATAACTGCTATACTACTGCTTCTATGTACAAGAATATAACTACTATAATACTGCTCCTATGTACAGGAATATAACTTCTATAATACTGCCTCCTATGTACAAGAATATAACTACTATAATACTGCTCCTCTGTACAAGAATATAACTACTATAATACTGCTCCTATGTACAAGAATATAGCTACTATAATACTGCTCCTATGTACAAGAATATAACTACTATAATACTGCTTCTATGTTCAAGAATATAACTACTATAATACTGCTCCTATGTACAAGAATATAACTACCATAATACTGCCTCCTATGTACAAGAATATAACTACTATAATACTGCTCCTATGTACAAAAATATAACTACTATAATACTGCTGCTATATACAGGAATATAACTACTATAATACTGCTCCTATGTACAAGAATATAACTACTATAATACTGCCTCCTATGTACAAGGATATAACTACTATAATACTGCTCCTATGTACAAAAATATAACTACTATAATACTGCTCCTATATACAGGAATATAACTACTATAATACTGCTCCTATGTACAAGAATATAACTACTATAATACTGCTCCTATGTACAAGAATATAACTACCATAATACTGTTCCTATGTACAAGACTATAACTACTATAATACTACCCACTATGTACAAGAATATAACTACCATAATACTGCCTTCTATGTACAAGAATATAACTACTATAATACTGCTGCTATATACAGGAATATAACTACTATAATACTGCTCCTATGTACAAGAATATAACTACTATAATACTGCCTCCTATGTACAAGGATATAACTACTATAATACTGCTCCTATGTACAAGAATATAACTACTATAATACTGCTCCTATATACAGGAATATAACTACTATAATACTGCTCCTATGTACAAGAATATAAATGCTATAATACTGCCTCCTATGTACAAGAATATAACTACTATAATACTGCTCCTATGTACAAAAATATAACTACTATAATACTGCTCCTATGTACAAGAATATAACTACTATAATACTGCCTCCTATGTACAAGAATATAACTACTATAATACTGCTCCTATGTACAAGAATATAACTACTATAATACTGCTCCTATGTACAAGAATATAACTACTATAATACTGCCTCCTATGTACAAGAATATAACTACTATAATACTGCCTCCTATGTACAAGGATATAACTACTATAATACTGCTCCTATGTACAAGGATATAACTACTATAATACTGCCTCCTATGTACAAGGATATAACTACTATAATACTGCCTCCTATGTACAAGAATATAACTACTATAATACTGCCTCCTATGTACAAGGATATAACTACTATAATACGCCTCCTATGTACAAGAATATACTACTATAATTCTGCCTCCTATGTACAAGAATATAACTACTATAATACTGCCTCCTATGTACAAGGATATAACTACTATAATACTGCTCCTATGTACAAGAATATAACTACTATAATACTGCCTCCTATGTACAAGAATATAACTACTATAATACTGCCTCCTATGTACAAGAATATACCTACTATAATACTGCCTCCTATGTACAAGAATATAACTACGATAATACTGTTCCTATGTACAAGACTATAACTACTATAATACTACCCACTATGTACAAGAATATAACTACTATAATACTGCTTCTATTTATAGTATAAGATTAGTACGGTACATAGAACAGCTAGTATAATACTGTAGCAAAAAATTTCACTTTTTAAACAATTAAAAAATATCTGTCAATAGGAACTAACATATATTTTTACTCCATTAAAGGTTGATAGATTCTGAATTTGTTTTAGGATTTACTTGCCACTAAAGTGCATTGGGAAAATGTTTGTAGTTCAGTTTTGGCAAATATTTGATGTAAATTGAAAATTAAATATATCCCTTTTATTAATCTGGCTTAATCTTGTATTTATTTTGCTTATCTCTAATGATCTTGGTAGACTATGATATCTGGCATCCTAGATTAAGAGAGAAATCAGAACTGATTTATAAATTCCATAGAAATTTTTAAATTTGACGATAAAATAGAACAAAAAAAAGTATCAAAAACAATTAAAAAAGTGAATAGTTTTTTGCTCTGTCCGGATTTGTCCCTACTAACTCAAACTTTATGATCAAATTCTTTATAACACATTGTAATTTTACAGCCTGCAGGTGTCACCACTTAGATGCCGTCATGTTGACACATAGATGCCAGCCAATTTTATTTTTATAGAAACTAGTTGTGCCATCTGCACACCGAAGCTGAGCGTTAATAAAGTGGTTCTGTCAAGGTGTAAAAATCCAGGGTGGGCCAACTACTGATTCACTTTTAAAGTAACATAACTGAAAAAATTAAGATGATGCCGCCAAAAAATAATATATGTACCGTATGTTCATTTAAAAAAAAAAACAACTAAATGTGTGAAAAAAGAAAACAAAGAATTTGGGATGAAAAAAAAAAAAGGCAAAAAATGTAATACTTGTTTTGTGAGATTCTATATATTCCTATGGACTAAATACTAGAATTTGTCTTAATGTCTTTTGGGTTTTCTGCTTGATATTGTCCCACATCTGAATACCCAAAGTCAGAGTTTAATATCTTGTGTCTCATTTTTTTATCCCACCCAACCCAAAAGAAAAAAAAAGAAAAACTTAATGTGGTCTGGACACTTCACTATTTAACCCCATATGCCTGTCACAGGAAATGGGGAGGGGAAAACACCAGATAACACACAGACGGAAAAAGACCGGAGTCTAGGCCACAAAGCTAAGGGAGATGGACGGTGTCCTTCTAGGAATTCCTAGACCTCTCCCTGACTCCTGCCAATATGAGTAAACCCTGAAGGTGGAAATACTCATACACCGGACACTTAGCCCTGGAGACCCTGGAAATCCCTAGGAGTGGTGGCAGGGAATGAGACTACTGGTTTCTTCCTAGATAAAGGAACCAGCGTCTCTCTGAGGCCTAGAAAACAACAAGCACAAGCGAACAACAAAATTCTGAACAAAATGCACTTAGCTTAAAGCAGAATAGAGGAGAAGAAGATCCAAAGGAACAACACACCAGCTCAACCAACTCCAGCAGGAAATATCAACCGCATGGTAAGCAGTGTGAGTCAGAACTAAATAGGCCCTCAGTAATGACCACAAGCTGCACCTGACAAGAGGTGTGGTCATTACCAAACAACAACACTGCAAGGAGAAAACAGAGAGACTGTCAGATACCCTCATGTGCCGCCAGTCTCTTAGATCTTCTCACCTCTGTCATGGGAGGGACCGTGACAATGCGATGCTGCTGACGCTCAAACCTTTTAGTCATTTTTTTTTTCTTCTATGTTTAAACCCTCAGGATTTAGTGGTATTGTAATGTATCATAATTTCTATTCTTTGTTTAAAAAAAGTAAAAAAAAAAAAAACAGTTTAATTTGAGGTATTAACTTTTTTCAAAAAAATTGTGCTGAACCTCCCCAAAAAAATCTAACCAATGAGATTATATTCTACCTGCAGGAAATCCATAAAATTTTTGCGACTGACTTAGTTTTCAATCCCAAGTCCCTTGGCTTAATTCTTTTGTTTTTATTTTTGCCTGTTTGATTTCTTATTAGTTATTTAACTGTAGATTAAAAGGGTTTTCCGAGATGTTAATACTGATGACATATAGGGTCTTAGTTATGAAGAAAGCGTAAAAGAATTGAATTTATTTAGTGTTGAGAAGAGACGTCTAAGGGGGGACATGATTAACAGATACAAATATATAAATGGGTCGTACAAAAAATACGGAGAAAAACAGTTTCATGTAAAATGCCCTGAAAAAAAAAAAGGGGGCACTGTCTCCGACTGGAGAAGAAAAAGTTCAGTCTCCAGAAGCGTCAAAACTTCTTTACTGTAAGAACTGTGAATCTGTGAAATAGACTTCCTCAGGACGTGGTCGCAGCAGGAACAGTGGACAGTTTTAACCCCTTTTTGAAAATGTGACATATGTCACTCTATGTGGTGATAACTTTAAAGCGTTTTTACTTATCCAGGCCATTCTGAGATAGTTTTCTCGTCACATATTGTACTTCATGACAGTGGTAAATTTGAGTCAAAGGATTTCATTTTTATTCCTAAAAAAATACCAAATTCACCCCCAAAATTTTAATGTCTCTGCTTTTGAAACAGATAGTGATAGCTCCTAAATAGTTATTACGGTACATTTCCCATATGTCTACTTCATGTTTGGATCATTTTGTAAATTACATTTTCTTTTTTTGGGACATTAGAAGGCTTAGAAGTGTAGAAGCAAATCTTCTAAAACCCAATTTTCAATGACCAGTTCAGGTCTGAAGTCACTTTGTGAGGCTTACATATAAGAAACCACCCATAAATTGCCCCATTTTCGATAATACACCTCTCAAGATATTCAAAACTGATTTGACAAACTTTGTTAGCCCTTTAGGTGTTTCACAAGAATTAAAGGAAAATATAGATACATTTCATAATTTTACTTTTTTGGCAGATTTCCCATTTTAATCAATTTTTTTCCTGCTAACAAAGCAAGGGTTAACAGCCAAATAAAACTAAATATTTATTACCCCGATTATGCAGTTTACAGTAAACTGCTGTATGGGCACACAGCAGGGTGCAGAAGGAAAGAAGCGCCATTTGGATTTTGGAAGGCAGATTTCACAGGGATAATTTTAGGCTGCCATGTCACATTTGAAGACCCCCTGATGCACCCCTAGAGTAGAAACTCCAAATAAGTGACTCCATTTTGAAAACTATTGGATAAGGTGGCAGTTTGTTGGTACTATTTTAGGGTACATATGATTTTTGGTTGCTCTATACTACACTTTTTGTGAGGCAAGGCAACAAAAAATAGCTGTTTTGGCACCGTTTTTATTTTTTGCTTTTTACAATGTTCATCTGACAGGTTAGATCATGTGCTATTTTTATAGATCAGGTTGTTACGGACGCGACAATACCATATGACTTAGTTGTTTGTTTCAGTTTTACATAATAAAGCATTTTTTTAAAGATTTTCTAGTGTTTCCATAATCTGAAAGCCATATATATTTTTTTTTTTGGGGGTGACTGTCTTATGTAAGGGCTCATTTTTTTAAATATGAGATAACGGTTGTATTGGTATGATTTTGGGGTGCGTATGACTTTTTGATCGAAGGGTATTACACTTTTTGTGATGTAAGGTGAGAAAAAATAGCTTTTTTGACACCGTTTTTTTTATTATAATTTTTTTTTACAGTATTCACCTGAGGGGTTAGTTCATGTGATATTTTTATACAGAAGGATGTTACAGATGCGGCGATACCTAATATGTATACTTTTTCTTTATTTATTTAAGTTTTTATTTAAGTTTTACACAATAAAAGCCTTTTTTTAAACAAAACAAAATCATGTTTTAGTGTCTCCATATTCTGAGAGCCATAGTTTTTTTCTTTTTTGGGCGATTGTCTTAGTAGGGTCTAATTTTTAGCGGTACGGTTTATTGGGTACTATTTTGTGGTGCGTATGACTTTTTGATTGCTTGGTATTATTACACTTTTGTGATGTAAGGTGACAAAAAATAGCTTTTTTTTTTACACCGTTTTTATTTTTATTTTTTTACGGTGTTTACCTAAGGGGTTAGTTCATGTGATATTTTAATAAACCTGGTTGTTACGGCCAGGGGAATACCTAATATGTCTACTTAACACAATAAAAGCATTTTTGAAACAAAAAAAATCATGTTTTAGTGTCTCCACATTCTGAGAGCTATAGTTTTTTTATTTTTTGCCCGATTGTTTTATGTATGGGCTTATTTTTTGCGGGATGAGGTGACGGTTTTATTGTTACTATTATGGGGGGCATACGCCTTTTTGATCGCTTGGTGTTGTACTTTTTGTGATGTTAGGTGACAAAAAAATGATTGTTTTAACACAAATTTTATTTAATTTTTCTACGGTGTTTAGGTGAGGATCATGTGATATTTTTGTAGAGCCGGTCGTTATGGAAACGGCAATATATCTGTTTTTTTTTTTACAATTTTTCACAATTTTATGTGTTTTATTTTGGGAAAGGGGCTTATTTTTATTTTTTTACAAGAAAATTTTATTATGAAAAACATTTTTTTTTACTCCCCCCCCCCTCCACTCTGGGACTTCAACTTCTGGGTTCTGATCCCCTCTTCAATGCATTACAATACAACCTGTATTGTAATGCATTGGCTGTCAGCTTTTATGCTGGCAGCCTGCCTGTGAGTCCCAGCAAAAGGGCTGGATCTCATAGGCTTCCATAGAAGGAAAGCCCCGATACGTATGGAAGGCATTGGGCTTCCCTTCTCTGCATTGGGTTCCTGCCACTGCAGCACGGGGACCCGATGAAGAAGCAGAGGCAGTGCTCCAGACTAAAAAAAATACCTAGTAGCCATTGGCTCCTGAACTGAAAAATTTAGGAGCCAAATCAAATTTTTAGTCGCCAAATCGAAACCGAATCAAAATTTTGGTATCGTGACAACGCTACGCCGATCAGATCGGCATAGGGTTGTTTTGATACCAAAATTTTGATTCGCTTTCGTCACCATAAAAAAGTATTGCGATACTCAATACCGCGCAAAAAAAACAACACCAAAAAAAGCCGCGTGCATTTCGCATTTTATGAAACATTCGGCCCATAATAGAACAGTCCTATCCTATTTTTTGGGGTGACAAGGTGACTAAAAAATGGCGAATGCTCACCGCATAGGAGACATTTTTTAATAATTTAATAGTTTGGACAGCGCTATGTAATATGTTTATTTATTTATTGTTTATATATTTTATATGTAAAATTGGGAAAGGGGGGATTTAAACTTAATATTTTAGGGTACTTTCACACTAGTGTTTTTCTTTTCCGGCATAGAGTTCCGTCCTAGGGGCTCAATATCGGAAAATAACTGATCAGGCATATCCCCATGCATTCTGAATGGAGAGTAATCCGTTCAGGATGCATCAGGATGTCTTCAGTTCAGTCGTTTTGACTGATCAGGCAAAAGATAAAACCGCAGCATGCTACGGTTTTATCTCAGACGAAAAAAACTGAAGATTTGCCTGAATGCCGGATCCAGCATTTTTTCCCATAGGAATGTATTAGTGCCGGATCTGGCATTCAAAATACCGGAATGCACCCGCACTAAATCCGGACCCATTCACTTCTATGGGGCTGTGCACATGAGGGGTGATTTTCACACATCACTTGTGCGTTGCGTGAAAATCGCAGCATGCTCTATGTTGTGCGTTTTTCACGCAACGCAGGCCCCATAGAAGTGAATGGGGCTGCGTGAAAATCGCAAGCATCCGCAAGCAAGTACGGATGCGGTGCGATTTTCACTCATGGTTGCTAGGATGAAAGTCTATTCACTGTATTATTTTCCCTTATAACATGGTTATAAGGGAAAATAATAGCATTCTTTAATACAGAATGCAGAGTAGAAGGTCAATATAATAAACATTGGTGGCGCAGTGCGCCCCCCAACACCCCAGTATGATAAACATTGGTGGCGCAGTGTGCCTTCCTAATATAATAAACATTGGTGGCGCAGTGTGCCCCCCTCAATATAATAAACATTGGTGGCGCAGTGCGCACCCCCCCCAACACCCTAGTATAGTAAACATTGGTGGCGCAGTGTGCCCCCCTCAATATAATAAACATTACCCCCCCAACACCCCAGTATAATAAACATTGGTTGCGCAGTGTGCCCCCCCTCAATATAATAAACATTGGTGGCGCAGTGTGCACCCCCCCAACACCCCAGTATAATAAACATTGGTGGCGCAGTGTGCCCCCCCCTCAATATAATGAACATTGGTGGTGCAGTGGGCAGTGCCAATGAGGGTTAAAAAATAAATATTAACTCACCTCCTCCAATTGATCATCTCCTGTTCTTTCTTCAGGACCTGTCAAAGGACCTGTGGTGACATCACTGTGCTCATCACATGATACATCACATGATTCATCACCATGGTAATGGACCATGTGATGAGCTCAGTGACATCACCACAGGTCCTGAAGACAGAACAGGAGACCGACAGCTACGCGATCAACTGGAGGAGGTGAGTTAAATTTTTTAAAGTTATTTTTTAACCCTCATTGGCACTTCCCACTGAGCCACCAATGTTTCTTATACTGGGGGGGGGGGGGCACACTGTGCCACCAATGTTTCTTATACTGGGGTGTTGGGGGGGCACACTGTGCCACCAATGTTTCTTATACTGGGGTGTTGGGGGCACACTGTGCCACCAATGTTTCTTATACTGGGGTGTTGGGGGGGCACACTGCCACCAATGTTTCTTATACTGGGGTGTTGGGGGGGCACACTGTGCCACCAATGTTTCTTATACTGGGGTGTTGGGGGGGGGCACACTGTACAGGGAGTCTAAGAAAGAATCGAATGAGTCACAAGTCGGATCTTTAGTTCTTTTCACCTGTGACTCATTCGATTCTTTCTCCCTGTACTTGTCAGTGACTCAGAGCTGCTAGTGCTCGCCTTGCCTCAGCTGATTGGTTGGTGGGCGGGGCGGGGAGGGGCTGGCGGCAGCAGCTTCCACTCTAGGATCAGATTACACTCCTCCCAGCCCCTCCCCTCCCTGCTGCCAGCGTCTCTGCTATTGTCTGTGTGCTGTGACTCACTGATTCAGACTGAGGAGAACATCGGCGGCGGCGGCGGGGCAGAGAACTATCATCTCCTGTGCCCGCCGCTGTTCTACTGCAGAGCTGCCGCGGAGGGTCTAGTCGCAAATGGCGACAAGACTAAAAAGTCTTGTCGCCATTTGTAAATTCTTAGTCGCATTGGCGACCATTTTGGTCGCCATCTGGAGCCCTGAGAGGGCACCAGTACTCTTCGCGAACCCTCTGCATGCCATGGTCAGCTTTGACCGTGGCATACAAGGGGTTAATACACCGGCATAAGTGCGTAGGTGTCAGTGACTGCCGGGTCCGTGCCACTGATCGGGCGGGCGCAGCTTCTGCACCGGCCCGATCATCTTGCCGTACATGTACGGTGCTGGTCCTTAAGTCACGGTCACCAGCACCATACATGTACGGCAAGGGTCCTTAAGGGGTTAAAAAGGGTTTAGATGAATTTTTAAAAGAAAACAACATTAATGCTTATGAAAACGTGTAGAAATCTGAGTCTCATTTTCTTCTGGGATTCGCGTCCCCACCTATTCCTTGGTTGAATTTTATGGACTTATGTCTTTTTTCAACCGTATTAAGGTGAAGCTGGTCATGGCGGTATAGAGGCAGCAGGGTCACTGGTTGTAGGCTTGTCTGAAGAGGTGGGTTTTCAGGTTTCTTTTGAAGGATTCCACTGTAGGTGAGATTCTGATATGTTGGGGTAGCGAGTTCCAGAGTGTGGGGGATGCACGGGAGAAATCTTGTAGGCGAATGTGGGAAGAGATGATAAGAGGAGAGATGGAGGTCTATCCTTTGGATAGGTCATCAGTATCTGTTCGGTGGGGGTCGGACAACCAGGACCCCGGCTGATCAGCTGTTCGAGAAGGAAGCGGTGCTCATAATTGTGCCACGGCCTTATTGCTACTTTCCCTAGGCCATGTGATGTCACATTCATTAGTCACGAGGCCTAGGCGCAACTCAGACCCATAGAAGAGAACGGGGCTGAGCGCGATACCAAACACAGCCACTAGGGCACTGTGCTTGGTGAGCGCATAGAAAGTCGCAATACTCACAGGAACAATGGTGCCTCCTCAAACCGCTGATCAGTGGGGTTCTGGTGTCTGATAAGTTATCCAGAGGATAGGCCACCAGTATTAAAATCTTGGAAAACCCCTTTAATACTTATACATAAAAATTTTAAGTTGTTCGCCCATAATATGACACCAGAAGCAATTTTGAAGCCCCAGACTATACCTGTACATGTTGGAAATACAGTATAGAGAAATAAAAGGGGTCATTTATCAAACAGAAATCTGCCTAAATTAGTCGTATTTTTTATGCAGATTGTGGCACAAATTGTGGCAGATTGTATTATGTATGCCAGGGATGCCCAACCTACGGCCCTCCAGCTGTTGCAAAACTACAAATCCCAGCATGCGCGTACAGCCTACAGCTATCAGCCTACAACAAGGCATGGTGGGAGTTTTAGTTTTTCAACAGCTGGAGGGCCGCAGGCTGAGCATCCCTGATGTATGTGCACCGCCTCTTCATAACTCAGGTGGATCCACCGGCAGGTATAGGGGTTATTAAGACTGGTGTCTAAAACGCCGGTCTTGATAAATGTACCCCAAAGTTGTTGCCAGGCTCCATAAAATTTGGCTATATCACTAAATGAAAGCAAAATCACAGTAAAAGAATGAATAGTTGCCGTTTTCTGAAAATGGTCAATCACTGTCTTTGAAAATTTTAAAACAAAGACTATATATATTTTTTTTTTATCTGAAATAAAATGCTAGGGCTTAGACCTAATGATAAAAAACAGAACATAACAACACTTTCAAAGAACTAGATACAAAATCTATGTATAAACTAATACCACATTTGACATATGATGAATAAACATGATGTTCTTAGCAAATATATTTTGATCCAAAAATATCTGTGCCAGCCCAGCACAGCAAGGTGACCTCAGTCCAGACGGGAACCAATCTCTATGCCCTATAGGCATCTAAATTCAGACCCAATGTTAACCAAAAGAGCGGAAACCCCTACCAGGCAGAATACAGGGATGTGATGTGATAACCACGTGCCGACCAACAGAGTTACCATGCACACTGCTGAGTCAACTGTAGCACTTGGCTTGAGTCACATAGAAAAACCTTCACCCTAAATTCTGCAATTGTATTCACTAAGGCTAAACTATATGTGACGTCCTTGAATACTAATCAATATAATTTGCGGGTTATGATGGTAATGCATATTTACATGTGGAAGACTGTGGTGGAACAGCTCATGATGATACAACCCGGACCCGTAACAATGGTTCGGTCAAATAACTGTGAACACAACTCTGGTGGAAATGACCCTGAAAACCAAGTAAAAAAGCAACACGTGATGAGTTGGAAGATAAAGACAGTGCCCCTACTCTGAAGGCACAACCCAGTGCCAGACACTACTACCCCACTTGGAGCAG
Organism: Bufo gargarizans; assembly: GCF_014858855.1. Lineage (NCBI taxonomy): Eukaryota > Metazoa > Chordata > Amphibia > Anura > Bufonidae > Bufo > Bufo gargarizans. Next base: position 10,568,619 of record NC_058085.1, read on the forward strand.
TCAATATCATGCTAGCTGTGTATAGAACCATGGGCTAAAATGCTACCCATGCATATAGATATACACTCTACGAGTTTCGACACCCCAGTTCCCCAGTGTCTTAACAGGAGAAAAGTAGACATACTAGTGCTGGATCTGCTGCCACATGTCATCAGATGTGACTGTCTCTTCTAATCAACTCTTTATATATAGTTTTGCTCTTGATAAGACAGTGGGGAACTAGTGTCGAAACACATAGACCAATAACGGGTTGACCTATCTTGGTAGGATATGTTATCAATGTCAGATAGATGCAGCTCCCACCTCTGGGGCCTGCGCCAATCTCCAGAACAGAACCCCCAATGCAAAGGACAGCATACTGCACATACAGTATACGGTGTGCTCTCCATTTACTGCTATAGGCTTGCCACGCTCTTTGACTTTGGTGGAACCTGTTCTGCAGATAGTAGCAGGTCTCTCCGATGGGACCCGTAGCTATCTGATATTGATGGCATATCTAAGGAAAAGTGACCAGACCAAATTATTTCCATTATTTATATATTTTTTAAGTTGTAGTATTGTACATTTTATGTCAGTTGTATCAGTGTTCTATCACATTTTATGTTTTTATGTCTTTCAAAATGTAGCTTTTTTTCCCCCGATAACCCAGAAGGCTTTATAATCCGGCACTTATCCAGTTTCATTGATGTGAGATGTGATGTGAAGTGGAATTTGACTGTGAATTGAATTGACTGTGTTTTTAGAGACTTTTGTGATAATTGATAGCTTCCTCACATTTTCTTTGCACTTTACTTTAATAAATAATTCTTTCCTGCAATGTCAATATTTCGTTTTTTCATTTCTTTGCCGGCTTCGTTCTGGGGTAATGCATCTCATTACGAGAGCCAGGTTCGTTAGCTATATGTCGTACAGACAGGTGAACAAAGCCAGGGTTCTCAGCAGAGGATTAAATTACAGAGTGCCATAGCGGTAATGCCTTCTCATAATAGACATTTTGTATGCTAACAGGCCCCCTTTGTGCCGTGGAACAGTGGGATCGCCATTTAACAGAGGGCATCTTGTTTAATGCACACATTAGATGTTTCTGTAAATTTGAAAACGATACATGTTATCGGGAGATGATGAATTCTGCTACCTTATATTTATCCTTCCCGTTTTGTGCCTTTCATAAGTGAAAATGTTAAGCTTGTTAGCTATTCTTGATCAGAGCCATCATTTTTGTAGACAGAATTTGTTTTTTTTTAGAGAATCTGTAAGCCAGGCACACTGCCTGGTAGGGTTGATCACACTGATTAAAACAATACCTTATTTATGTCTGTATGATGCACTGTTCCAGAGAAAATTGTGCTTTTGTTAATATGCTATTTCGCTAGTTGGAGCACCAAGGGGTCGGCCAGAGACCTTGGAGCACCAGTTTTTGAAAGCCCCTGCAGTCTTAACCATCCCATACTTCCCTGGCTTGACAGAGGTGTTCGCAAACTGGTGATTGACCCCTTGGTGCTCCAAGTAACTAATTAGCATATTATTAAAAGCACTCAGAGTGATCAGGTCTACCAGAAAGAATGTCTAGTTTAATAGGATTGCTCATGCTGACAGATGCTCTTTAAGGGATGTGACACATTGAGGGGTTGAGTCTGGCAAGGCAGGTATTTTCCTCCCAGCATGTGCAGCTGGGCTGGTTTCCAGCCAGGTGAGGTGAAATACCGGATTGGAGTTTGAGTGCCGGTCTGGGTTTTGGCAGCACCTGGCTGTCCTTAAATAGGCAGCTGGGCTTAGCAGAGATGTCCCTGTTTTTGGTATATGAGTCTTTGTGCCGTGCTGGAGGGCCGAGAGCCGCACGCTGGGGAAACAGGCCCCCTAAAGCCTGCTGTGAACTACTGGAGGCAGAACTGCCAGCAAGGTGACTTGTGTTATATGAACTTTCCATTGAGTGTGAATTAACACCAAGACTGCAAAGTTATGTGCTGTTTTGTGCAATTGCCTCAAGTGTGAATAAACACTGACATTTTGAGTTAAGAACTTGTATCTTGCTTCTGTACTGCGCCCGCTTACCCTATCTACCAGAGCGAAACCCCACAGATGTTTATATGGCATGCAGATTTTCTGCGCGGATTTGCACCGTAGGTCATGTACCTAGTATTCTATGAGAATTTGAAATTCTCAGGCACGCGATGCAGATTTTTTCCGTGCGGATTTTGACCTACAGTGCAGATTTATTTTTCCTGTCCAGATTTTGGCCTTTCACTTCAATGGGGACAGTAAAATCCACGTTAAATCTGCATGCAAATCCACACCAATTGATGCGGATTGACCACACGGATTTCCCTGTGAACACTTGCAGATTTCAGTGCGTATTGTCCGCATATAAATCCTGAACGTGTGCATTTACCCCAAAAATCTCAGAAAACCCTTTTAAGTATGTTGTGTGCATAATGCACGCTATGTGTACACTGTGTATGCTGTGCGTAATGTGCATGTTATGTGTGCACTGTGTACCTTATGTGTACATTGTGTATATTGTGTGCTTTGTATGTTTATTGTGTGTTGTGTATGTTGTTTGAGTATTGTGTGCTTTGTACTGGTATTGAGTGCTGCTTCTACTGTCCATATTGTAAATGTTATGTATGTATTGGGTTGTGTATATGAATTATGTGATGTGTGTATCGTGTATGCTATGTATGCATTGTGTATGTTGTGTGTTGTATATGTTGTTTGACTATTGTGCGCTTTGTACTGGTATTGAGTGTTGCTTCTATGTTATGTGTGTATTCTCTTGTATATGGATTATGCGATGTGTGCATTGTGTAGGTTGTGTGCTTTGTATGTATAGCGTGTTTTGTGTATGTTGTTTGAGTATTGAGTGTTTCTTCTGTGCATATTGTGTATGTTAAGTGCGTATTGTGTTTTGTATGTGAATTATATGATCTCTGTATTGTGTATGTTTTGTGTGTATGTTGTCTATATTATGTATGCATTGTTTTGTATGTGAATTATGTGATGTGTATTGTGTATCTTGTGTGCTTTGTATGTATATTGTATTTTGTGTATGTTGTTTGAGTATTGAGTGTTACTTCTTCTGTGCATATTGTGTATCTTATGTATGTATGTATTGTTTTGTATGAGAATTATGTGATGTGTATTGTGTATGTTGTGTGCTTTGTATGTATAGTGAGCGTGTTTTACAGCAGTACAGAATGTCTATGGATGCTATAGTACAGAATTCACACAGACCCGTGATGTGGTTATGTACATGAGCCCCGGTTTGGGTATAGAGGGCCATAGAGTAGAGTCGTTCTGTAGGTTGCATTTTGCCCGGAGATTAACATTTTTCACATGTTTCTGGAAGATATGAGATGATACTAGCGGTAACACTGTCAGACACCATAAATAGCTCTGAGATGGCGGCTGAGAGAATAATGATGGTGGTTCTAAGAAATGGACTAAAAATAAAGAATATTTCTGCCACTGATATAATCGCACAATTATCTTCACAATCAGGACTTGCTTCATTTTCTGTATAATCTACATAATTTACATCATTTACAGTATGGTCTAGGCACATGGACCCTCTTCAGGGGAGAAGTCACCGTAAGGTCATTTCAGCAAAGTCACATGGGCCTGGTAGATTAAAGGGGCCCTCGGCCTATGAGAAGATTTATGAAAACTGTTGTAAAGGACTGTGAGTGTGGACCTACCGTGCCAAGTAAAGGTGTTGTCCTGGTGGTTTCCTGGTTTTCACCCTTTAACCCTTGTACAGGGAAGTAGACTTTGCCACAGGGAAACCAACCAGGCCGCTACCTCTTTTAGTAGTCCTGGTGTGGGTGGCAGCTGACCTATGGAGGTCAAAGACACCAGTGCGAAGCACCAAGGGATCAGGCATAGTCTGTACACAGATAATTCATAATCAAGACACAAAACATACACAATACATACAGTAGAAACAACACTCAATAGTGGGACAAAGCAAACAATATTTAAAACAACATATACAACACACAATATACATAGTCCAAGGTCAGGGCTGGCTGAATACGTGCGTAATCCAGATCGCAATTCCAAGGTCAGTACGGGCGGCAAGGAGCAGAATCGGACAAGGTACAGTACACAGGTAGACAAGTTATAACACCCTCAATGGTTACTAGACACTAGAAAACCTCAAAGCTCAGGCAAGCGGTTGGATCCACAGCTCGGCTAAATAGGGAGGCTGATTAGCACCTTAGTCAGAATCTGGGCAGCTAGCTAAAGGGAAGGAGGAACTCTGGCAGTGCTGTAAGGAATTTCACTGAGCACTAGGGTAATTGGAGCGACAACCATGCCTGCTTGGGAATGCTTGACAGTGATGGACATGGGCCTCCAGCCTAACAATTGTATTGTCGAAGCTCCCCCACAGCAATCCTTAAGTTTTTAGTTGGTATCATCCAAATGGCCCCTGAGAAATGAGAGCTGTTTGGTTGATCCCAAGTAGGAGGAGGAGAAGTTAGCTACTTCCTCCTTGGCAGATGTTGCTACTGAACCTGAACTTGCTAGCATTCCTTGTTTGTTGTTTCTTTAAGGAGCATTCCCACCTCGGCAGTACTGGAAACCTCGTTACCAGTTAGAGAAACATCGGAGCCAGCTGTTTTTGTATTTCCCATAGTAAAAATGTGTTTCTACTCTGTCATCTCCTCCTCCCCCTGGTGCTTACTCACATCTCGGCCATGAAAGACAGAGATAGGAGTAACCCTTTAATGTGATTGAATGCTCTGCTCAGTCTGACATACCTATGAGAAATGCATAACTTTTTGGTCACCGATATAGGTCATGATTCGATCAAGCATGGCTGTAGCATGTAGAGAATGGGAGGGAGAAGGTCAGGTCTCTGTGACAGAGAGCAAAAAGGGGAAGAACCCTCTGGGTGACACAAACATCAGGCCCATGAGAGGCAATATGTTGGACAATGGTAGAAGACAGCTACTTCCTATCTCAGAAGATAGGAGAAATCGGGGGCAAAAACTGCTTGTGGAAGCAGTCAGGCTCCAAGGCAAGATTTCATGCTTGGCCAGTTTTATGCAACATTTTATCTAGGTAACTGGTAGAAAGGGTAGCCTGACAAGTGTGTCCATCCATTTTACAGGGAAACCCACTCTAATTGAGCTTCCCGAATACCACAGTGACAGAAGACACTGACCCCCTGTCTTTCCTATTTGTAAGGGGCCAAGAAGTAACCCTTTGGCCATAATGTCATGCAATTGTCATGCTACTGTGCCACTGAAACCCATGCCTGGAGTCTCCAAAGATGATTTGTAGTGTATTTCCCCTTTAATTGAGTATTCTCCAATATGTTCAGCATTGCTTTCTCTTAGAACAGAGACGCAATAGCACATTGAGGGCCGGGAACTGTGTCTAAGGCACGCCTGCTTCACCCTGACAACATCCCATATGAAAACGGGTTGAAGAGGAATAGCCCTTTAATTGAGGGTAATTGAGGACACTTACATAAGAATTCACATTGCATTAGATACTGACCTCTTCAAGCCAGGACATATGGTTCAGATTCACCCATGCATTCCTGAACGGGAACGCTTACCTCTAATCTCGTATAAAGAACGACACTAGCGCGTTCCAATATTTTAGGACACTAAACGGAGGAGGGTATAAGTGGGCTGAGAATTAGTTCCTATTCTGATAAGAAGACACAGCTCCTATAATGTAAACATGTGCAGGGTTGTGTTTTCCAACTATTTTTATACCCACATCAAAATTGATGTTAGTGCATATGAATTATTTAGCAGCGTTCTTCCTCAGCTGTGCTCTCCAGCGAGTTTCCATGGCAGAACTGCAGCAGAAGCCGAGTAGATTGCAATATCAGCTGACTAATAACGCTTACGGGATCTCTTCTTCTACTGTGGACCATTGTAGGCTTAAAGATACAATTGCTAAGAACCTGACAAGAACTCAAATTCACTGAAAAACTCACATGGTTATGATCTACCAAAAACATCCTGCATGTAATAAACAAGCCACTCTGGGGAAGCATGACTAGAGGAAGTGTGTGCACCATGCAATCAGAGGGGGTGGTGAACATCAGTGGAAGGAAGTCCAGAGCAGAAGAGGTAAAAAAAAATGTAAAAGCAAGGAGGTAACCTTGTGGATGAAACGGGGCCCTTGGAGAGAATGGGCCTACAATAGTAGAGTGGCCAGATTTCTGGCTTTAGCCCAGACCACCGCACTTCCTCGGCTCCCAGTCCCCCATCCTGGGCAAGGATTGGAAGGACACCTGGTAGTCCTACTGTCCTATGGCACAAACCCCTCAGACAGGGGCTTGAGTGGTGGCATTCAGAGGGGCAGAGAGAATTTAGTGTGGCAGTTCAGGCCTGTTATCTTCAAAACATTGATGTGGGTGAACAGCACCAGTGAGGAAGAGGTAAAAATAAGTAAAAGCAAAGGAGGTAGGGTGTAAAACACGTGGATGCAATGGGGCCCTTGGAGAGAGGGGGCCTAGTAGAGTGGCCAGATTTCTGGCTTCAGCCCAGACCACTGACTTCCTAGGCTCCCAGTTCCTCCATCCTGGGCAATGATTAAATGGACACCCTGTAGTCCTACTTTTGTATGGCACAATCTCCTCAGATAGGGTCTACAGTGGTGGCATTCAGGGGGACAGAGAGAATTTTGTGAGGCAATTCAGGCCTGTTATCTCCAAGACATTGATGTGGATGAACAGCACCAGTGAGGAGAGGTACAAATAAGTAAAATCAAGGAGGTAGGGTGTAAAACATGTGGATGCAATGGGGCCCTTGGACAGAGAGGTCTAGTAGAGTAGCCAGACGTCTGGCTTTAGCCCAGATGGCCCAACTTTCTAGGCTCCCAGTCCTCCATCCTGGGCAAGGATTGGATGGACACCTGGTAGTCCTACTTTTCTATGGCACGACGCCCTCAGACAGGGGCCAAAATGGTGGCATTCAGAGGGGCAGAGAGTATTTTGTGAAGCAGTTCAGGCCTGTTATCTCCAAGACATTGATGTGGATGAACAGCACCAGTGGGGAGAGGTATCTGACATGGCTGAGGTGCCCCTCACAAATCTCCAGATTGTGAGTGCCTCCACACAATGATGAGCACAGCATGGAGAAATGAATGCAAAGTTTTTAATTCAATTTTAGTTCATAAGAAGAGATTGTAAAATACCCTTCAAAGTAAACAGAGTGAATGTGCTTTCTTTGCAAGCAATAATTTGTCACTGACTAAGCAATGATTTGTCACGTAGTGACTGTTGATATCTGTGGAACATGGCACAACCGGTGATAATTAATGAATGACATTGTTGTCACCTGCTAATTACATGTTATTAGATGTGGGTGTATAATTAATGAGACCTGGCGCCCACACATTACCCGTTGTTCACCCCATGATAGTCAGGGTGACGAGCATTATCTCTTCGTTTAGCACACATTATGCCTGTGAAAAAGAACTGAGCTTTCCCATGTTAGTCCAGATGTGCACCAAATGACAGAAAGCAGTTGTACATACAGGACTCTCATCAGTGAGGTCTAATACTGTAGGCCAAGGGTACTCAAGAATGTGTTTTAAATATCCCCATATCCAGAGGACAGGTCATCGGTAAAAAATCCTTTTAATTAGGCCTCATTCACATGACCGTGTGCCGGCCATGTGGGCACATATGAACATGAACCTGGGACCATGCGGGCAGAGCTGTCTTCAGCTGCCAAGTGTACATGCAACAGGTCAGCCAGTCTCATAGGGACAAATCTGTTGACGGATGTCCCTTTGGGTTTTTGCAATTTTCTCATGGAAGTCTGTGGCATTTTTTTGCCTATTGCACATAATGTTATGGAAAGTGACTGTCACCCCAAGGCAATTGTCAACTTGTCCTCGCCCCACAGCCTTACGCAGGGTGCAGTATTTTCCATCCTGTTTCCAAACTACGTCTTCAGGCACACGTTGCACCCAGTGATCTGTGAAGGTCTCCCTTATTCGGCTAAAACAGAGGAAAAAAGTTTGCAAACCTCATATATTCCACCGAAAGATATAACACAAGAAAATAAATTTGAGTCGCTCCACGGGAACGATGTAACAAATTCACTGTCAACAGCCGTTGCATTTCGGAAACCTGACAGCACAATGATTGATTTCTTATCTTTGGCAAAACACACCTAAAAAATGTATTCCCTGGTGGGATTCATAATTTAGTTAGTGAAGACGAAACATCCTGAAACCTGAGACATTCAATCTGCAATCTGAAGTGGAAGAAGAGGAGCCTGCAAAGCATTTGTAAAAGACTTTTGTTTTATCTGGTGGACAGAGAGGTAGAAGCAACGGTCATAGATTACAAAAATAGTGCAAAACTTTTAAAACTTTCACAGCAAAAATACTCAAAGGACAAATCATGTAGACAAGGGTTTATGTGCCATAGATATAGCAACATTGGAGACGCAAAGTTGGACGACAATGGAAGAGGAAGCTGGCCAGAAGCCAGCTATGTCCATATGTCCTGCTAGGGATTTGAAGGGCAGGGGGCAATCAAATGTTGGGCTAGCCCATACTAGAATGAAAGCTGGGGATGACATGAACTAGCACCTGAACTCACCGATTTTTAATCTTGAGGGACCTGCCTTTGACCACACTTCACCAAACTCATCAATGGGCATGATGGGCTCCAGATTGGGAAACATAGAATTTGAAAGTAAAGTACAGTTTTTTCAATGCATTTCCAAAGGTCTACAAACCCATAGGTGCCCAGATCCAGAGTCATCGTAGTGCACAACTTAACAGTTCTACCAGTTCATACTTCCATAGTCCTACACAGTACTGTAGACACAATCCTCCATAGATCCAGTCCTGCATAAATCCATTCTTCTACTGGTGCACAACTCAGTTCTTCCACTTTTAAATACCTCCACAGTCCCATTGGTGCACATCATTATAGTCCCAATGGTGCACACCTTCAGATTCCCAATGGTGTACAACTCGATAGTCATTCAGGTGCAATCCTCCACAGCCCTACTGTACAGAGACCCAGTGGTGCCTATCTCCATAGTCTCACTGGTTCACACCATCATAGTTTCACAGGTGCACACTTTCATAGTCCCAGTGGTGCACAACTCCATACTTCCAGTGGGGAACAAACCCACTAGTTCTACTAGTAAACACCTTCTGTAGTCTCATTGTTGTGCAGCTCCATAGAGACTCTGGTGCACAGCTTCATAAATCCACTGGTGTAAACTTCCACAGACCCACTGCTACACACCATAAAGTGGGTATCTAGGCTCCTGATAGGGATGACGTTTTCTCAGGGTAGGTCATTAATATCCAACTACACTACACTATGAACAATGCTGTGCTTCCTGTTCCATTCAAAGTGCCAGTTCCAGTGTTGGATGCTGCAGGGAACAGCTGATCAGTGGAGGACCTTCACAGACTGGTTATTAATAAACTAACCAGAGGAAAAACTATCAATATCAGGAACCTGGAAACCTCTTTAAGAGACCCACTACTGCAGAATTCTAAAGACCTAGTGTTACCATCTGTAATGTCTTAGTGGTCCATGTCTTATATCGTCCCGCTGGATTTCACACCTCTATAGTCTCAATTATGCACGCCTTATATAGTCCCACAGTTGACAAGTCATATTCATCATAATCCTCTGGTTCACACCTCTTTAGACTCACTGCTGCACATGGGGGGTCATTTATTAAGACTGGCTTTTTAGACGCCGGTCTTAACAAAGCCCTATACCTCGCGGTTGATCCACCAGCATTATAAAGAGCCACCGGCCTCTTCATAACTTCAGTGGATTCTCCGACCACTTCTACCTGTAAGACAGCTTCCGGGGTGTCTTACATTTAGACCCTTTTCTATGCCTGAAACCGCAACCTACGCCTGAAATACGCCTAATATAGGTGTATTTCAGCTTCATAAATGGCCCCCATAGTCTCTTCTCTACAGTCTCAATGGTCTTTCTATAGTCCCACAGTTGACCATCTTCATACACCTCTATGGATCCACTTCCAGTTCACATCTCCATAGACCCACTGCTGCACACCCTCAGAGCGCACTCCTTCCTAATACCACTCCCCATTCCATATTTCCATCTCCATAGCCCCCACCGATTGATAACTTGATAAATCTGCTGAGGCTCACCTCCGTAACCTGAACCCTCAATGTCATAGCATCATTGGAGCACAAATCCACCATTGCCCGATAGCTCCATGTCACGTTCAGAGACTCATTACTATGGCTGCATTACAGCTACATCGTACCGTCCCACCACCACCACTTGCTCTCCCAAATGTCCACATTACTTTGTGGTCCCTTTTGGTGCAAAGTCTCCACATCTTCTGGAGATGCTTTGATATTAGTTTAGAATAATTATTTTCCATGTGGATTTGCTCTGGATTTTGCTGCAGATTATACCCTAATTTACACTGCAGTTTTTTAGTTTTTTTTTTAAGGGTGTATATGAGATTTCTTAAAATGTGCAACGGCAAATCCATAGGGTACGTGTCCTGCGTGGACATACCCTCACAGTGATGTAGGATAGAAATCATAGCTGTAATCACTACGTTGACTGATTGTTCCTGTTGTAGAACATACAAAGAACTTATTGTTTTGGATTCAATGCAGAGATGTCCTATAGCTTTGGAGTCTAAACAGCTGAAAACTTGGCCGGACGAGGAGACTCATTACAGGCCTGACATATCCAAACAGACGTCCTCACATTCTGGGAGAGATTGTAACGTATGAGAGACCATAGTGGCGATCTCATGGTGCTCGCTCAACCGCCATCTCACTAAAACATTAGATGACAGTGCTCGCTGCCAATTCCCTGTCAAAAATGCAAACACGGATGACCGCTTTAAGTCTCCAAATATTACCAGCATATCTAATGCAGTATGCAAGGAAGAGCTGATTACATTATAACGCTGTCCTGTAGAGGTTAGGTATTTGTATGTTTCTTTAATTTTTTTAATAGTTTTTCTTATATTATTATCAAGTTTATAACGATATAACTGGTGAATAATGGAAAGTCCTGCAACTTTCTAATATATTTTGTGTTTCTGTTCTTCAACATTTTTAAGATCTCTGCTTGCTGTCAGTAAATGGAAGCATCAATAGATGGCTAATAGTGTTGAGTGAGCATGCTCAGCCAAACACCAGTTTGATGCTTGGCCAAATATCACGTGTGCTCGAGTCAGTGTATTTAAATCTAATTTAGCCTCTGTTTCTGAAATGTTTCTGGTGGGATTTGAACTCGCAACCTTCTACATTACAGTCAAGAACCTTAACCACTACACTATAGAGCTGCATGGTTAGTTGCTTTAAAATAAATAAATAAATATATGAGACTTCTGCTGCATAGGAATACTTACTACTAGGTTTTTTTAGTAACTGGCCATGCAGCTCTATAGTGTAGTGGTTAAGATTCTTAATGTAGAAGGTTGTGAGTTCAATTTCCACCAGAAACATTTCAGAAATTAGATTTAAATACACTGACTCGAGCATCGCACTCGAGCACACGCGATATTTGGCCAAGCATAGCGATGCTCGAGCCGAACTAGTGTTCGGCCGAGCATGCTCACTCAACACTTTCAGCCATCTATTGATGCTTCCATTTGCTGACAGCAAGCAGATATCTTGAAAATGGTGAAGAACAGAAACACAAAGTATATTAGAAAGTTGCAGGACTTTCCATTATTCACCAGTTATATCGTTCATATTCCTTCAAACTTTTTTTTCGAGAGAAGTGAATTTTCCAAGCGGACGTCAGTGGCTCCAGCCATTAACATGTAATCCCATCATCCTCAATCACGTCCAAAAAAAAATAATCTATTTTTTCAGCTGCTGAAGTGAATTGTGAAGTCAGACCTGCTCCTCCATTATTAGAGTCATTTGGAAAATGACTGTGATTTTAATTTACTCTGATTACACTGTAACGCAATTTATTACATTTGGAGATTGAAATATTAATGGCGGCCAGGAAAACCCGCAGGTTCACAGTCCTCATTATGGATCAATTAGCCAGATTTATTTTCTGATAAGGATGGTTTACTCCAGAAACTGTGTCAACGACTCCTCAGTCACCAGCTAAATAAAATCTTCCCTTCCAATTCAAGCTGGCTACTTCAGCTCGCTACAAGCGGCGGCTCTAATTACACGCGGATTAAGAGGTGGCGAGATCGCAATACAAAACAACGTATTACGCACACATGGACTGATCTTGACCCAATTTTAGTTAAGGGGATTTTACGGGTGTTTACTATTGATGACCTATCCTCAGATCGGTGGGGGTCCAACATCCAGCCCCCCCCCCCCATAATCAGTTGCTTGAGGCTGCAGTCCGGTGAGCGCCACAGCCTCCACATAGCTTAGCAAGCACAGCGCCATACATTTTATAGTGGCTGTGCTTGGTATTGCAGCTCAGCCCCATTCACGTGAATGGGGCCGAGCTAAGCCTAGGTCATGTGACAATTAAACATGACGTAACCGGACTACGAAGAGGCCACAGTCCTCACCGGAGTGCTGCGGCCTCTTCAAACAGCTGATGGACAGAGTCGGATCCCTGCCGATCTGATATTGATGACCTATCCTGAAAAAAGGGCATTTATATTAAAATCTTAGAAAACCTCTTTAATTGCAGTAAAAAATATATTTTTTTTATTGACAACATTGAGGCACTTTGAATGAATAAAATATCTGTTCTGTTGCTAAGTAACTTGCAATGTTTTGGGGAAAAAAATTGCAAAACTGCTGCTGTATTTTAAATATTTTTTGCAATTTAATTTTTACATTTTGGTTTACAGACATTCATCATCAAGAAGAACTTGATGAATGTCTGTAAACCAAAATGTAAAAAATAAATAAAAAAATTGCTAAACATTTTAGGTACTCTGTTCCCATGCAAAGTTGCATTTCCAATCTTGCTGGTTTCAGAGCTGGCCATGCTGTAAGGGCTCATGTTTCTGTCCATATTGTACAGATATGCCCTTCCTTACTTTCTTCTGGCTCAATATATCCTGAGATGGCAAGCTTTAAAAAAAATAAAGAATATGATTTTGAGATACTCTGTCACAAGCTGCTTATACTATATGTGTCTATGTGCAGCCACCCAGTGGAGATCTTAAGAATTTCAGGCTGTCAAGAATTTTGCTAGCATGTTTGTGTCACCACCAGACATCTGAGAAGCTCTGACAGACGTCCTTCAGAACCTCCTCCTTGAGGTTCCTTTTGTTTTGCTTTCATTTTCTCATCTCGTTTCCCTCTCTCAGCTGTCATGTAGTTGCACTGATTGCATCCCTTTAAATCCCTTCCCATACTGCATCACTTTGCGGTTCATACAACTTCCTGGAGTGTGTGCATGCTGAATGCTACTACTGAGTCTTCTACAGATAAGTTTTGTTCATTCATTTGTGTTTTCCTATTTGCTGGATCCCAGGTGACCCTGACTCCCTACGTATCAAGTGTAGGGAGCCGGTGGTCGTGTCCCCTCACTATTATAGGGTGTTCAGGTGTTATACAGTCGAGGTACGAGAATATGCGATCATCTACCATTGAGATTTTTGCATAGGCTGAGCAGTTAGGGAGAGAGCCAGGTCTGTTGCAGGGCTCTCCCTTTTGTTCCTTAGTTTTGGATCCAGTCAGTCGGATCTTCATTTTGTGCCTTCTAGTTTTCTGTACACCTTCCGTGACAGTTTGTATTGAGTTTGTTTCATGAGAATTTAAAAATATTTTACAAAATTTGAACTAAGGTAAAGGTGGACCCATCTGTAGCACTGTACACGCTCCATATTGAAATAAGTTGTAGAATAGCTCCCCTATGGTTTAATGGGGCACTACTGTACCTCTACTAACAGCTCATGGGGTATAGAGCCATTAGGACTCACCCTTGTGGCTAGGGCCGGCGTTAGAGGGGGGGGGGGCAAACAGGGCAATTGCCCAGGGTCCCTCTCCGAAAGGGGCCCCCTGCTGTTAGATTCTTAATTGGGCCGAGTGTGGGAGTTTTTTATTTATTTATTTGTATTTAATTCCTTTAGTTTCCTCCTCCACATGCTCCCCTCTTTACCATGCTGCAGTGCTCCCTGTAAGAACAGTCACTGCTGCTGTTCCCCTCCCGCTCAGTCTCCCCGTCTCACCAGACCTCAGTGACAGCCCAGCATGCTGCATTAGTGTCCATTTACACGTCTGCAAAATGGGTCCGCATCCGTTCCGCAATTTTGTGGAACAGGTGCGGACCTATTCATTTTCAATGGGGCCAGAATGTGCTGTCCGCATCTGCATTTGCGGATCTGCACTTCCGTTTCGCTAAAAAATAGAACGTGTCCTATTCTTGTCCGCCGCATCCTTAATCGCAGCGCAGAGTTCCCAGCCTGGGATTGGACAGATTGGCTACTGGCATTACAGTAATTGGCTGGCATACTTGCAAGCATGTCTCTATGTCACTAGAGATAGTGTCCCCACAATGCTTCCAGTGGTAATAATGCTCCTCTAAAAGGCACCCCATTAGAGCCCCCAGTAGTAATAAGGCCATCTATAGTGCCCCAGCTGTTACAATCCCCAGTAGTTATATTGCCCCCGGTAATTATAATGTGCACAAAGTAGTCTCCCCAATAGTTGTGTCTCCAGTAGTTATATTGCCCCCTTGTAGTGCCTTCAGTATTTAAAATGGCCCCCTGTAGTGCCCCCAGTATTTATAATGCCCCCTCTGTAATGCTCATTGTATTTATAATGCCCCCTTATAGTGCCCCTTGTATTTATAATGCCCCCCTGTAGTATCCCTAGTATTTTTAATACCCCCAGTAGTTACAGCGCTCCCAGTAATAGTGATAAAGAAAAGCATCTTTAAATACTCACCTTACTCCTGCTCCACGCTGCCATCTGCATTGCAGACCACGGCCTCTTCCAGCCTGCGGCCTGCGTTGCTTGCATCCCGGGGCAGGCATATGTGATTCAATCATTGCATCGCCTGCGACCTAGTGCAGGCAGTTGCAATGACATCGTCATGCTGCCAGGGACAGTTATGTCATCACAACCGCCTGTGCCGCTCCATTGCCTCATAGGCCTCAGGCTTAATGTGGGTCCCGGAAACATTGAGGGCCTCTCCAGGAGACTTGGGCCCTGGGCAGCCACCCAAAACACCCTATTATAATCCGCCATTGACTGCCATAAAGAACACGTATCTCGCAGCCCTGTCTTCATAGACAATACAGGTAGGGACTAGGGTGTGTCTCCAATATGGCTGCCCCAGGGAAGTTTTTAAACATAAACATAATTTTTTTTTAAAATCTTTCAAATTTGAAAAAATAATAATAATAAACCCATTATTTTTCTTCTGCGGGCATCCATGGAATTAATGTCTCGGACATGATATTCCCGACACCTTCCCTTGAATGTTTCAGCCATTTGCACACTTGATTATGTCAGACACTTGCCATAAAGAACTTTCAAGCATGAAATATTTCTTGGCTTCCATTGTGCGGAATATAATAGACTGTAAGTGCCTGGGATTTAGGGTATTGCCTCATTCGTGCCACCACCAGGATTCCAGTCATTGTGCTGTAAATAGGTCAACGTGAGCCGTGTTAACCCCCTTTACTCTGCAAAGTGTTTCTGTTCCATGAAACAGATGCCCGCCACGGACCGTGCACATCACCAGGCGTGCTTGGCGGTTCCATGACAGGATTATAGCAGTTTAAATATTGCACGACTGAAGTTGGTGCTGGGTTAATGATAAACCCTCCAGTGTCTGCTTGAATGGGAAGTTCAAGCACTGGAAATACTCAGGAGAAGCATTAACTAATCACTGGCTTTAAGAAACGTCATCCATACAGCCGGCTCTTTGATTAAGGGTATTATGCTAATTTATCCCACTGAATTCCAGTGCAGCCCAATGACAGGTGCTGGTCTGGACGCCAACTGTGCACATGCTGTATGCGGGATTATCCTGGGGTAAGTCTCATTCGTGCGGCTGCCCAGGACACTGGCTATACCGTGCATTCTTCATCATCAAGATGCCAGAGAGAAATAAACCCTCTGGTATTTGTTTGCTTTGTTGTTTTTTTTGTTACTATTCATGAATACAGAATGTTTTGTTTAGATTTTCGCTCAATTTTTTGGGGGCAATTTGTTTTTTTGCAATTTTTCATTTATTTATTTTCTATTTTCTTTACTTTCTATTTGTTTAAAATTGTCTTTTATATATTTATGTCTTCTTCTTTTTTTCTATTTTTGTTCCTATAAGTCAACAAAAATATGAATGGATATTTTTGAAACTACAACTCCCAGCATACACCCTTATTGTCTGTTCTTTTAACTCCCCTAGAGGTGAATGGAGCATTCTGGGAGTTGTAGTTTCAGAACAGCTGGAGGTTGCTGATCCCTGCTAAAAGGGCTTTCTTACTTTTTTTATATATTTTTCTATAATATATATTTTTTTCATTATATACAGTAGTATAGTGTTTTAACTTTTTTCTTTGTTACTGCCTAAGGCCTCTTTCACATGACGTTTTTTTTTCCCCCGTTGAAGGGCCGTTTTTTGTGTTCTGTATACGGTCCGTATACGGAACCATTCATTTGGTCCCACAAAAAACTGGAACGTACTCCTTTTGCATTCCGTTTCCGTATTTCCATTTTTCCGTTCCGTTAAAAGATAGAACATGTCCTATTATTGCCTACAAATCACGTTCCGTGGCTCCATTCAAGTCAATGGGTCCACAAAAAAAACAGAACACATATGGAAATGCATCCGTATGTCTTCCGTATTCGTTCCGTTTTTGCGGAACCATCTATTGAAAAATCTATGCCCAGCCCAATTTTTTTCTATGTAATTACTGTATACTGTATATGCCATACGGAAAAACGGAACGGAAACAAAAAAAAATGAATAACTAATCCGTGAAAAAAGGACTGCAAAACACTGAAAAAGCCATACGGTCGTGTGAACGAGCCTAAGAGATATTTTATGTTTTCTACAATATGGGGATTTTTCTGGTTTCAATTGTTGTTTAAATTTTACATATTTTATGTATGCATATTTGTAATTTTTATACTTTTTTGTATTTTTCAGTCTGTAATAAGGAATTCACTATTTTTTATATATTTTTCTATAATATATGATGTACATTTTTTTCTTTATACAATATACCAGGGTAGGCAACCTCCGGCACTCCAGCTGTTGTGAAACTACAACTCCCAGCATGCATACTTGCTGTGCTCTTCTAAGAACTCTCATAGAAATGAATGGAGCATCCTGGGACTTGTAGTTTCACAACAGCTGGAGGTCTGAAGGTTGCTGATCCCTGCATATACTATTTTTTTTTCTTTGCTATTGCATGACTTCTTTTTTTTCTACATCATGGGTATTTCCCTTTAGTATTTATTTGTATTTTATATATTTTATGTATATTTTGGTTCTTTCCAGACTATAATAACAGATTTATTTTTTTTTTCAAATATGGGATTTTAGTTTTAGTTTTTATTGTATTACTTTTTTTTTTACATTTTTTATAGTTTTTTTCATAATCTAATGTTAAATAATTTTTGGGGAAAATAAAGCACAAATGAAAAGAGCACGAAAAATAAATATAGTCAGTATCAATGTAGTAGCATGTGACTGAAGCTTTTTAAACAACTGTCAACACAACTCAAGAAGTATAGGAGTAGTGTATGGAGTAGTGGGGTATTGTATGGAATAGTGGAGTAGTGTAAGGAGTAGTGGAGTAGTGTGTGGAGTAGTGTAAGGAGTAGTGTATGAAAGTGTACAGTAGTGTATGGAGTAGTGTGTGGAATAGTGGAGTAGTGTAAGGAGTAGTGGAGTAGTGTATGACGACGTAGTGTATGGAGTAGTGTGTGGAATAGTGGAGTAGTATATGAAGTAGTGTATGGAGTAGTGTATAGAGTAGTGTATTAGTAGTGGAGTATTGTATGAAGTAGTGTATGGAGTAGTGTGTGGAATAGTGGAGTAGTGTAAGGAGTAGTGGAGTATTGTATGACGACGTAGTGTATGGAGTAGTGTGTGGAATAGTGGAGTAGTATATGAAGTAGTGTATGGATGAGTGTATAGAGTAGTGTATTAGTAGTGGAGTATTGTATGAAGTAGTGTATGGAGTAGTGTAAGGAGTAGTGGAGTATTGTATGACGTAGTGTATGGAGTAGTGTGTGGAATAGTGGAGTAGTATATGAAGTAGTGTATGGAGTAGTGTATAGAGTAGTGTATTAGTAGTGGAGTATTGTATGAAGTAGTGTATGGAGTAGTGTGTGGAATAGTGGAGTAGTGTAAGGAGTAGTGGAGTATTGTATGACGTAGTGTATGGAGTAGTGTGTGGAATAGTGGAGTAGTATATGAAGTAGTGTATGGAGTAGTGTATAGAGTAGTGTATTAGTAGTGGAGTATTGTATGACGTAGTGTATGGAGTAGTGTGTGGAATAGTGGAGTAGTATATGAAGTAGTGTATGGAGTAGTGTATTAGTAGTGGAGTATTGTATGAAGTAGTGTATGGAGTAGTGTGTGGAATAGTGGAGTAGTGTATGCAGTAGTGTGTGGAGTAGTGTATAGAGTAGTGTATTAGTAGTGGAGTATTGTATGACGTAGTGTATGGAGTAGTGTGTGGAATAGTGGAGTAGTATATGAAGTAGTGTATGGAGTAGTGTATAGAGTAGTGTATTAGTAGTGGAGTATTGTATGACGTAGTGTATGGAGTAGTGTGTGGAATAGTGGAGTAGTATATGAAGTAGTGTATGGAGTAGTGTATAGAGTAGTGTATTAGTAGTGGAGTATTGTATGAAGTAGTGTATGGAGTAGTGTGTGGAATAGTGGAGTAGTGTATGCAGTAGTGTGTGGTGTAGTGTATGGAATAGTGGAGCAGTGTGTGGAAAGCATGAAGATTAGGGGTAGGTAAGGACAAAGAACAAAACTGGCCTGAGAGAGAGAGGGAAGAAAAAGGAAGAAAAAAAAATTGGGGAAAGGAGGTCAAGAGGGGAAGGGGAGGAACAAATCCACTTGTGAATGGGCCATTCTTTGAAATATTACTCACCACCGAGCCAACTGGCAGAGCCGTGGCCTCCCTTGAAAGTAACCCTAAAGAGGGTCCAGATATATGGAACGTGATTTGAGTTATCCCTAGCTTGTGTGAATAGAGTTTCCATATACTCCAAAAGGTCCTCCTCTAAGGTCCCCTTCCTGATAGGTGGAGAAGTTGGTGATTTCCACTATCTGACAAAACATGGCGCAGGTGTTGGTGAGATTTCACATTTTTCCAAGTCATGATATGTGTTGGTGTTTTCACCAATCTAGGCTATAGTAGGGGGGATGGGGCGTTGCAGATGGAGGTCGCCATTTTTTTCTATAAAGCCCTCCCACAATCGGCTTATACAAAATAACACTCCAGGAAAATCCTACACCCTGTACAGTTTGAGTGCGGGAAGGCGCGACAGAGGGATTCAATGCACACCAAAGTGAGAATCCCTTAGGCGCTCCGCTTAGCTACAGTGTATCAGCTTTTGCCTGGAGTCTTCCTTTAATACTTGATATTTTAGGCATATTCTTCATTTGCATAGTTTCTTTTAACATGTTTCTAGTAGAGGCTGCAAATCAAAAAGAAACCATATTGGAACAACTTAAAATCCTGGAGAGAAAAAAAACAAAAAAAAAATAGACGACTCCTATGTAGTTGGATGAAAGATTTTGAGTTTGGCTCATTTCCAGAGGAAGAGATTTTTGACTACTTTGCATTTTGGAATTTTATCTCGGATTGCTATGGCTACATTCCGCCTCCACAGAGCTTTACATTGTGTCTTAGCCGCGTATGTTCATCTTCTAATGGAGGTACTGCGCTGAAAGGTCACGCTTTAACAGGGGTGTATATACCGCATGGGGACCCTACGGAAAACGTGCTCACCCACATGTCCTCCATGCACCCCGGCTGATATGGTGACTTGACTTTTAAAGGGAATGTGTCATCAGAAAATGACCTACTGTTTAAATCACAATTTTTGAAAAAATAATACATTTTGATGTTATTTTTAATTTTCCATCTCAATCTATATTTAAACAAAAACCATAACGACCTGCAGTTTTTTCGCACTGACCGTATCTATTTTGCAGTCTGCATTAAACGGATCCTCACAAAATACGGATGACGTCCGTGTGCATTTCGTATTTTGCAGAACTGAACAGCCGGCCCCTAATAGAACCGTCCTATCCTTGTCCATAAGGGCTCATGCACACAAACGTATTTTCTTTCCATGCCCATTCCGTTTTTTTTGCGGACCGTATGCGGAACCATGCATTTCAATGGGTCCACAAAAAAAAACGGAAGCTACTCCGCCTGCATTCAGTTTCCATACGTCCAGTCCAGAAAAAAAAATAGAACATGTCCTATTATTGTCCGCATTACGGATAAGGATAGGACTGTTCTGTTCCACAAAATACAGAATGCACATGTATTTTTTGCGGATCCGTTTTTTGCGGACTGTGAAATACTGTAATATACATGCGGTCGTGTGCATGAGCCCTAATGTAGACAATAATAGTTGACATGTTCTATTTTTTTGCAGAAAGGACATCCAGACATACGGAAACGGAATGCACACAGAGTAAGGGCTCATGCACACGACAGTATTTTGCGTTGAGTATACTGGCCGTTTTTTTAAATTTTTTTTTTAGTTCAGTATGCGGTACATATACTGAACCATTCATTTCAGTGGTTCCGAAAAAAAAAACCTGAAGTGTCTCTGTGTGCATTCCGTACCGTGAAAAGATAGAACATGTCCTATTCTTGTCCGCAAATCACAGTGCTTGGCTCCATTCAAGTCAATGGGTCATCAAAAAAAAAAAACGGAACACATACGGGAATGCATCCGTATGTCTTCCGTATCTGTTCCGTTTTTGCGGAACCATCTATTGAAAATGTTACGCCCAGCCCAATTTTTTCTATGTAATTACTGTATGATGTATATGACATACGGAAAAACGGAAAAGAAACACAACGGAAACAAATAATCGAACAACGGATCCGTAAAAAAACGGACCGTGAAACACCGAAAAAGCCATACGGTCGTGTGTATGAGCCCTAACTTCCATTTTATTTGCGGACCCATTAAATTGAATGGTTCCGGAAATGGTTTACAAAAAAAAAACTAAACGGAACGGACACGGAAAGAAAATACGTTTGTGTGCATAAACCCTTAGTATGGAAAGTATCGTTCCTACAAGCCAAGGGTGCAGTGAAAAATCTCATCAAAGGTGTATTTGCACTTTTGCAATCATTATTATTGTTACATAGTATCTAAAATAAAACAAAAATTAAGCTTTGCATAAAGTCATAGCTAAAACTCACCAACCGTTTCCTGTATACAACTCCTAGTCAGACTTGAGTCTCCGTGGTTACAGACTACAAACAAAGCCTGTGTAGTCTGAGCCTGCAGTTACTCCCTTCCATTGGCCTCCTCTTGTACTGAAGGCTAGCGAGAAGAGAGGGCAATAGGCGTGGAGTAACGGATGGCTGTAGGACCTGACTACAACCGTGGAAACATAGGTCTGCAAGGAAGCTGAATGAGCCAGGCAATAGAATATTACTATGGATTGGGGGGAGCGGGTGGAAAGTTAAAAAAGTTTGTGCAACAATATGTCATGCTCATAGTTTCTGCGCTGAAGGATCAAATGGGGTTGTAGGAGAGACATTTTCCCAAAAATAGTGCCGCACTTCTTTATGGGCTGTGTATTGCATCTCATCTTTAGGCCTCTTGCACACAACCTTATGTCTTTTTCAGTATTTTGCGGTCCGCAAAAAACGGATCCGCAAAAAATACGGATGACATTCATGTGCATTCCGTTTTTTGCGGAACGGAACATCTGGCCCCTAATAGAACAGTCCTATCCTTGTCCGTTATGCGGACAATAATAGGACATGTTCTATGTTTGAACGTACCGGAAATACGGAAACGGAAGGCATACGGAGTACTTGCCATTTTTTTTTTTAGGATCCATTGAAATGAATTGTTCCGTATACGGAACGCAAACGGAAAAAAAAACGTTCGTGTGAAAGAGGCCTTATTCCCATAATTAGAGTTAGGCTCCATTCAGATGTCCGTAGAATGGGTCCGCAACCGTTCCGCAATTATGCGGAACGGACGTGGACCTATTCATTCTCTATGGAGCTGGAAGAGATGCGGACAGCACACAGTGTGCTGTCCGCATCCGCATTTCTGGAGTGTGGCCCAGATCTTCCGGTCCGCAGCTCCGGAAAAAAATACAGCATGTCCTATTCTTGACGCAATTGCGGACAAGAATAGGCATTTCTATGGGGGTGCCGGCCGGGTGTATTGCGGATCCGCAATGCACTACGGACGTCTGAATGGAGCCTTAAGCTGCAATACCAGACATGGCCTTTGCCCAAGAGTGGCGCTGTTTTTATGAATGAGGTAGATTTTTGTAATCCCATGTCCCCCTTGTTATTCTAGCAGATTCATGTTTTTGCCATATTTTGCCATAATTTTTTTTCTAGAAAATTTTTAATTTTGTTTTAAATTACAAAAAAAATAAAAATTTGTGTGCATATTTGGAAAGTAAAGTGAAATGTTTCATATTCCTATTTAAATTAACCTAAGCCGTCATTCAGGGGTTAAAATGTCTAGACATCTGCTCATAGTTTTCAGTCTGATACTCATAAATTCTACACGTGGGATTAATCATTTGAAAAGTAATTTAAATTATTCACACGTTTTTCCAACAATTAAAGTAATGTACAGTAGTTACTAAGTATTGCCAGGCAGGGCGGAGGCAGGGCGGAGGAGCGAGGGAGCAGGATGCAAGTCTACAGGCTGGAATCACTATGAGAAATGTAAAACGCTCTTCAACACTGAAACTGCAACATCAAGAAGGAGACATCGTGGGATTATGTAAATCACAGGAGCAGTAGACATGCTAATGATATGCAAATGATAAAAAAATGGAAACAAAATATTCAAAACATCTTAATTCATTCTGTATCGAGTATGAGCGTCACACACAGAAATACCTGCACTTACATGCCTTGGCGTGGTATCAATGAGGTTATTAATGGTTGTCTGAGAATGTTCTGTCTCGCTGAATACACTTGGGCACACAAATCATCAAGATCTGCTGCTGACAGCTCCCTTTGCAACTGCTGACCAATGACATCCCAGATGTGCTCGATGGCAGACATGTCCAGAGATGCTTCAGGCCATGGTAGCATGTTTAGGCCAAGCAGGCTGCTCGCAGTAGCATGAACAACATGCGGTCTGGCGTTTTCCTGTTGAAAAACGGCTCCTGGGCCACTTTCGAGAAATGGCCGTACCGTTGATTCGACAACCAAACCAATGTAATGCCAAGCTGTGTATCTGAAATGAAGATTAGAGGTGTTCAACTACTGTATTTTGCCATCCCACACCATAATCCCAGGAGCAGAAACAATGTGCCATGTCATAGTGAAGTCCTTTTCATGGTTTTGCCCATGTGGTCTCCAGACCAATCTCCGGCTATTATTGCGTTCTAAACAAAGGCAGGACTCATTGCTAAAGAGGACAGACCTTCATTCCAGCATCCATTTTCATCTTGCTGTGCAGCATGATTGCCTATGAGAGCGGTGGCAGGACGTCAGTGGACCCCTGTAGCTGGACATCTGGCTCGTGGCCCAATGTTGTGTAGAAGCCTTCTGATGGTTTGTATAGACACTGTTTGCCGCCCTAGGCTTGGGATGTGACAATTCCACTTGCAGTACAGAAGGGAGCACTATGCGTCATTCTTCTAATCAGACGATCCCTCCATGTAGAGGTTCTCCTCTCTACACCTCTTGATGTGACTCCAATTCATTGTTGTTCTCCCAACTACCGGGACACACAACATTGAGCAGTGCTGACATCTCGTCCTAGGTGCGTAGCGATCTGCCGGAGCAATAAACCAAGGTCTCTCAGGTCAAGGATTCTATCCCTCTGAGTTTGTGACAAGTAGTGATAACCGGCAAGTTGATGAACAGGAGGCATCGCACGTGAGTTGATAAGATATTTGAGATTTCATGTGGTAAAAAAAACCTTTGCTTTAATGCCCCTGCCATATGCCACAGATTGGAGCTAGGTGCTTGAAAATCTGATCATCTGCAGATCTTAGCAAAACCTGGATAGTACTTGTTTTGCAATTTCAATGTTGAGAACTGTAAAATTGTACCACAAAGTTTATTATACCATATTTTTCGCCCTATAAGACACACTCCCCCCCCCCCCCCCCCCGACAAAATGATAGAAAAAGTAAGTGCGTCTTATGGAGTGAAAACTAATGAGTGCTTCCATTATGGAAGCGGTCATTAGTATAGGAGGACCAGGAAGCAGTGAATGCAGCTCTCCCTGGGCTCTGTACTCACCGTTTCCTGGTCCTCGGCCGCTCACTGTGCTGTGACTGCACACAGCGTTAGGACGCCGGTGCGCTGTGACCACCTCAGGCTGTGTGCATCGGGTCACAGCACAGCGTGCGGCAGGAAAAAAAGAGCACTGGGTGTGAGGAGCTGCGGCAGTGTCCAGAGCAGAAGATGTCATTCACATGGAGGTCTGATCTGAGGTCTGATTGGGGGTCATTCACATGGAGGTCTGATCTGAGGTCTGATTGGGGGTCATTCACATGGAGGTCTTATCGGGGGACCTATTACCACTGGGGGTCTCTTCTGAGGTCTGATTAACATTGGGGGTCTGAGCTGAGGTCTGATGAAAAATATTTTTTCCTTATTTTCTTCCTTTAAAACCTAGGAGCGTTTTATGGGCCGGTGCACCTTATAGGGCAAAAAATATGGTATGTGGTTTACACACCTTTAGTTGTAACAGTAGACCAGAGGGTTGCCTAGCATAGGTCGCAACTTTTTAGCAACATACTAAATGAGCCATAATCTAGGTCTAATCTCACTTAGAGCTCTTAAACATAGACCACTGTGAAAAGGGTCGAGGATCAGGAAATGTCACAAAAATGTCGCAGTCACCATGGAAATGTCACAGTCGTCGTGGCTATCACCTTTTTACGCCACAAAACGTACAAATCTGATTTCATAAATGACCGACACAGTATCTAAATGTTAGTATTAAATTAAGCCCATGTCACAATTTTATGCCATAGTTAATAATACTATTGTACCATATAGCAGTGGTATATAGTACCAAAATAGTTGTAAATGTACAGTGCCCAAGTAACACAGCTTTACAGAACTTTACAGAACTTAAAAACAATCATACTAAATAGTATCCAAATAGCAGTGCAATAAATATTACTACCATATACTCTCTAAACAGTATTTCTATACAGTACCAAAATAGAATGAAATAATCTTAAAATATTACAACAGTATAGTGCTCAAAAATATACAGTACTTAAAAATGTTAGGACTAAAAAGTGCTATAAAGTAGCTAAATATAATACTAAAATGATACTATCACATGCTGTAGTGTCCAATTAGCAGTGGTATACTGGCACAAAACTTGAACTCCGTGTGGCGGAGACACTAAGCTACATGAAGAAGCAGAGCTGAAGTCAGGACTGTAGCATCCAGATCACCTGTTGTGGATATGCAAGGTTCCAGTAAAAAATTAAAAGCAGCTCTTAGTGCTCAAGTAACATTGCCATACATAATATTACTACCAAATACTGCCCAACTAACGGTGCTATACAGTACCAACATATTACCACAAAATAAAGTTCAAGTAACAGTGCTATACAGTACCAGCATATTACTACACAATGCTGCACTAATAACAGTGCCATACAGTACAAAAATATTACTAGCAAATGCTGCCAAATTGCCAGTGCTGTACAGTACCAACATAGTGCCACAAAATAAAGCTCCAGTAACAGTGCCAAACAGTACCAAAATATTACTGCCAAATGCTGCACAAATAATAGGGCTATACTTTACCAAAATATTACTACCAAAGCTGCCCAACTAACAGTGTCATACGGTACCAACATATTACTATCAAATGCTACCCAACTAACAGTGCCATACAGAAAAGAAATATTACTACCCAATGAAGCCCTACTAACAGTGCCATACAGTGCAAAAATATTACCAGAAGAAAAATAGCAGTACCATACATTACCTATTACTACCAAATACAACCCAACCGACTAACGTGCTATACAGTACTAAAATATTACCACAAAATAAAGTCAAAATAACAGTGCCATACAGTATCTAAAAATACTAGCAAATACTTTAAATAATAATACTATATAGTGCCCAACTTATAGTGCTATGCAGGCAGTACCGGCATTATAAGCCCTGCAGGAACAGAGACATACAATAGCACTTTGCTTTAGCATAGAGCAAGTGACCTTTTTCCTTTTGATAATGTCCCTACAGAGCGACATAATGGTGTGTGGCGGTATGTACATAGATAATGTAAGCTGGAGTCCAGGTATTCTGCTACATTGTATCCATAGTGATGTTCACAGCTCAGAGCGGCAGAGGAGAAAAGGACAATATATTTAAATTAAAACAATAGAAAATAGAATCAGCGGTGTAATAATAAATTATGGAAGTTTAACACAACCCGATGGCAGCAAGAGAGACCACATTAACCTGGCATTTTGTCTCCACTAAGTTTCTGACCTTCTTCACTTGTTACTTGAAGCAGCAGAAACATATTTTAAACTGTGTAACCAAGAAAAAAAGAAATAAATTAATGACCATAAGACCTCTTGTTCTATACCGCACACCACCAGGACATTCTGACCTGAAAATCGTGGAATGTATTTGAACTACCCCTACTTTCCACAGCACTGAGGAACATGCATCAGACGGTACTGAACGTGCGCACAATGTGTCCTTATCTGCGGATTGTATAATGCAAGTACAATAAAGATCCAAAGTTGTTTCAAAAGTCGCTGGAAATCTTGTCAACTGGTTGCGTTCCAGTGTTCCACCCCTTTCCTGTGCCCCAGATCTCTGTATATTGGGTTATCTAAGCTGTATTATCATAGTTATGTTCTTGTACATAGGAGGCAGTATTATAGTAGTTATATTCTTGTACATAGGAGGAAGTATTATAGTAGTTATATTTGTGTACATAGGAGCAGTATTATAGTAGTTACATTCTTGTACATAGGAGCAGTATTATAGTAGTTATATTCTTGTACATAGGAGGCAGTATTATAGTAGTTATATTCTTGTACATAGGGGCAGTATTATAGTAGTTATATTCTTGTACATATGAGCAGTATTATAGTAGTTATATTCTTGTACATAGGAGCAGTATTATAGTAGTTATATTCTTGTACATAGGAGCAGTGTTATAGTAGTTATATTCTTGTACATAGGAGCAGTATTATAGTAGTTATATTCTTGTACATAGGAGCAGTATTATAGTAGTTATATTCTTGTACATAGGAGCAGTATTATAGTAGTTATATTCTTGCAGATAGGAGCAGTATTATAGTAGTTATATTCTTGTACAGAGGAGCAGTATTTTGGTAGTTATATTCTTGTACATAGAAACAGTATTATAGTAGTTATATTCTTGTACATAGGAGAGCAGTATTATAGTAGTTATATTGTTGTACATAGGAGGAAGTATTATAGTAGTTATATCCTTGTACATAGTAGCAGTATTATAGTAGTTATATTCTTATACATAGGAGCAGTATTATAGTAGTTATATTCTTGTACATAGGAGGAAGTATTATAGTAGTTATATTCTTGTACATAGGAGGCAGTATTATAGTAGTTATATTCTTGTACATAGGAGCAGTATTATAGTAGTTATATTCTTGTACATAGGAGCAGTATTATAGTAGTTATATTCTTGTACATAGGAGGCAGTATTATAGTAGTTATATTCTTGTACAGAGGAGCGGTATTTTAGTAGTTATATTCTTGTACATATAAACAGTATTATAGTAGTTATATTTTTGTACATAGGAGGAAGTATTATAGTAGTTATATCCTTGTACATAGTAGCAGTATTATAGTAGTTATATTCTTATATATAGGAACAGTATTATAGTAGTTATAGTCTTGTACAGAGGAGCAGTATTATAGTAGTTATATTCTTGTACAGAGGAGCAGTATTATAGTAGTTATATTCTTGTACATAGAAGCATTATTATAGTAGTTATATTCTTGTACATAGGAGGCAGTATTATAGTAGTTATATTCCTGTACATAGGAGCAGTATTATAGTAGTTATATTCCTGTACATAGGAGCAGTATTATAGTAGTTATATTCCTGTACATAGGAGCAGTATTATAGTAGTTATATTCTTGTACATAGGAGCAGTATTATAGTAGTTATATTCTTGTACAGAGGAGCAGTATTATAGTAGTTATATTCTTGTACATAGGAGCAGTATTATAGTAGTTATATTCTTGTACATAGGAGCAGTATTATAGTAGTTATATTCTTGTACATAGGAGGCAGTATTATAGTAGTTATATTCTTGTACATAGGAGCAGTATTATAGTAGTTATATTCTTGTACATAGGAGCAGTATTATAGTAGTTATATTCTTGTACATAGGAGCAGTATTATAGTAGTTATATTCTTGTACAGAGGAGCAGTATTATAGTAGTTATATTCTTGTACATGGTTATAGCACTTATATTTCTGTATATCTAGTAGGGAGCAGCATTATGGCAGGTATAGTCCTGTACATAGGAGAAAGTATTATAGAAGTAATACTTTGTCCAAAGCCCTTCATAACAGCTGTTTAAAGTTGCTCTTTACACAGAAAGCTTTTGAAAGTATTTACTGAATAGAAGAGCCGGCTTGCTTCTACACTAATGCACGGATGTGAATATAATTAACGGGTATCCATTTTATCTCACAATTCCATTAGCTTAACATAGCCAAATATCTCACTATTGATACTGACTCAAATAAATTCAGCATCATGAATTTTCCCTATTTTCTTCTTTACAGTTTCCCTGTGTGAATCTGTCTGCGTTGTTTATACCACATTAATCTGGCTTGCAGAACAAATAAATAACTGCACTTTATATTCCTACTTAAAGAACACTGAATGCATATTTTATTTTTGTTGGCTACCTGCTAATAAAAATAATGCCTAGTCAATGGAATTTTCAGTGCATTCATTGCTCTTTAGGCACAAAAAAAAATGGTCAGAATATAAATGTTGAAAAGAACGCCTGGAATACAAAATATGTTATAAATGTGAAAGTTCTTTTAAAAATATTTACTAGAAAACGCTGTGAATGCAGTGATTCCACCAGCAGAATATGATAATAATGAGTGCAGCTCTGGAGTATAATACAGGAGGTAACTCAGGATCAGTACAGGATAAGTAATGTAATGTATGTACACAGTGACTCCACCAGCAGAATAGTGAGTGCAGCTCTGGGGTATAATACAGGATGTAACTCAGGATCAGTACAGGATAAGTAATGTATGTACACAGTGACTGCACCAGCAGAATAGCGAGTGCAGCTCTGCAGTATAATACAGGATGTAACTCAGGATCAGTACAGGATAAGTAATGTAATGTATGTACACAGTGACTGCACCAGCAGAATAGTGAGTGCAGCTCTGGAGTATAATACAGGATGTAACTCAGGATCAGTACAGGATATGTAATGTAATGTATGTACACAGTGACTGCACCAGCAGAATAGTGAGTGCAGCTCTGGGGTATAATACAGGCTGTAACTCAGGATCAGTACAGGATAAGTAATGTAATGTATGTACACAGTGACTCCTCCAGCAGTATAGTGAGTGCAGCTCTGGAGTATAATGCAGGATGTAACTCAGGATCAGTACAGGATAAGTAATGTATGTACACAGTGACTGCACCAGCAGAATAGTGAGTGCAGCTCTGGAGTATAATACAGGATGTAACTCAGGATCATTACAGGATAAGTCATGTAATGTATGTACACAGTGACTGCACCAGCAGAATAGTGAGCGCAGCTCTGGAGTATAATACAGGATGTAACTCAGGATCATTACAGGATAAGTCATGTAATGTATGTACACAGTGACTGCACCAGCAGAATAGTGAGTGCAGCTCTGGAGTATAATACAGGATGTAACTCAGGATCTACTCTGAGTAGGAATATGTCAGATTTACAGTTTAGAAAAGTATAGATAACAGGTTGTGATAGCAGTTGGGTCAATCAAGAAACTCAGCTCTGCCATATATCCATTGATGCAACAAACGTGAGTCATTATACATATGGCAGATTTCTATCAATAATGCTACAAATCTTGACACATTTAGAATTGTGTGAGGGGAAAAAAGTGAGTAGAAATATATATAATTTTTCTGTCACCATCTGTTATTTGTCAAAAAATCTCCTCCTCATTCCTGTTGATGAATCTCAAGAAATGTCCTCATTTTATGAAGATTCATGATTTATATACACTACTTACAAAAAGTTAGGGATATTTGGCTTGTGGGTAAAATTTCTGGATGAACCTAAAATGCCCTCTAACCCTTAAAGGTGAACTTAATGTGACCGTCTCTAAACTTTTGAGCGCTCATGTCCAACTGTTCAGTGTTTCAGTACTTTTTGCACAACTTGCTGTTCTCTAACAATAAATTTCCTGGTTCAATAAGAATTGGTATTTAAACAGTCCTCCTCATCATGCTGTTCACATTTTGACATCATGAGACCAAGACGACACCTAACAGTTGATCAGCGGTACCTCTCCATTGCGAGGCTTCAAGCAGGATGTTCTCAGACGTAAGTGGCCACTGAGCTTAGAGTGTCACAGAGTGTCATCAGCAGGTTGTATCAGAGATACAGAGAGACTGGAAGAGTCACAGAAAGGCATAGAAGTGGACGTCCTTAGGCCACATCCTACACTGATGACCGCTTCACTGTGAACAATGCCCTGTGGAAACGGATGATGAATGCCACACAACTCCAGGCACATTTAAGGGGGGTGAGAGGCACCCAAGTGTCACGTCGGACCATTCAAAATCGTTTACATCAGCGTGGTACGTGACCCCAGGCGACATCGTCTTGCTTGGGCCCGGGAGCATCTACACTGGATGAGGGACCAGTGAGCCTCAGTGCTGTTCACTGATGAAAGTTGATTCACGCTGAGCAGAAATGATGACCGCCGACGATGTTGGAGACGTCAAGGAGAGTGCTATGCATCAGCCATTGTTGTCACCAGACGAGCCTTTGGTGGTGGTGGTGGTGGTGTTACAGTGTAGACAGGTGTGTGTAGTCAATCCAGAACAGCCCGTCACTTTGTAAATGGTCCAGTGACAAGTCCATACTACTTGATAACATCATGAATCCAGTCATTGTGCCTCTACATGAACAAAACAGGCCTAATGTCATCTTCATGGAGGATAATGTGCCAAGCTCATCGAGGTAACATCATTAGGGAACGGCTGCTGGAGACTGGGGGACCTCAATTGGAGTGGCCTGCACTTTCTCCAGACCTGAATCCTATTGAAAACCTATGGGATCAGCTGAGTCGCCGTGTAGAGGCTCGTAACTCTGTACCTCAGAACCTCAATGACCTGAGGGCCACCCTTCAAGAAGAGTGGGATGCCGTGCCTCCGCAGACAATAACGCAACTTGTGAACAGCAGAACACATCATTGTCAACCTGTAATTCATGCTCAAGGTCATATGACAAGTTATTGAGACACCGACATTTTTGTGGGGGTACACCCAGCACTGGGGTCGGCTTTTGTTTGATATGATATCGCTGCAGCGTGATCTTTTTATGTAACTTACCATAAATTTCACCCAAAAGCCAAATATCCCTTTTTGTGAGTAGTGTGTATATTTTTTAATTGATGTTTTATCACAATTGGAATTTTTGACTTGTCCATTTGGACACTTTGCCTCCTTATGGCTAGAATGCCTCTGTCTTGCTTAGCTGTGCTCTTGGGTTCTCCATTCTAAAAATAAATGGGGGTCCAGGCACCCAGATGCCTTTTAAGAATCCCTTTTATTTGAGTGCCCATTTAATATACTCAGCCTGTGATGCATCAGGCCTCATCATCTACTAATTACACGTCTCCGCTTTTATACGCAGTGAGAAAGATTCAGGGCGAGGTTAACATGATATCAAGGTGAAAAAAAACAGTGCAACAATAAATCCTGTGAAGCTGGATACAAAGTGTTCTTGACTGTAATGAGGAGGGGGCTGCTGTGGTGCATTCAGGATAATTTGGAGAGCTCCTCTGAAAGGATTCTAATAGTCAAGGTCTCAGAGGTTACGCCGAGCTTTTCAACATAAAGATTATTAACATGTAAAATGCACTGACAGCATCAACGCATAGATTTATGACATTCCTCCGAGTGGAAAGGTTACATTTTATGAGGGATGTATGTAGAGGCTGCTGTAAATGAGGGCTGCGCTCGCAAAAAAAAAAAACTGCAAATAAAAATGTTTTATTTCATCTATGCGTGTGAATATTTTATAGAAAGTTTAGCCTTGTAGGTGATAAATAGACAGGAGGTGACTTACCGAGAGTAAAATGGAAAGTTTGCTTAAATGGAATCTATCATCTAAAAAGCATAGGAATTAATCGAATAACACAAATGGAATGCTCATCCATATAAGAGTCTGAAATGTTACAATGTTTATACAAGGAGGCTTCATGTAACTCTGTATTTTTGGGCTATTCAAGGACAAAATTATTAGACTGGACGTTTTGTTAAAAGGCAGATCTGCTGCGCTGCCGGAGCTAAGATAGGCAGGGTACAACAAAAGCAGAAAGGAGGGATGTACGTATGCACATTTCTGTATTTTAGGACCTGCTATGAAGGGCAAAATGTATTAAATGGGATGTTCCTTCATCACTACATGGGGTTAAAAGACAGGTCTACTGTGCTGCTGGAGCCTAAATAGGCAGGATATAATAAATGTTGGTCTCAGAAAGGAGGACATATACGGTACATATTTCTGTATTTTAGAGCATGGCATGAAGTGCAAAAAGTAATAAATGAGATGGTTCCTAATCACTACGTGGAGGTAAAAGACTGGACTGCTGGAGCCTAGATAGGCAGGATATGATACATGATAATAGCAGAATGATGAAAGTATATGTCACGGAAGGTGTTACAGAAAACTAGAAGACACAAAATGAAGATCCGACTGACTGGATCCAAAACTAAGGAACAAAAGGGTAAGCCCTGCAACAGACCTGGCTCTCTCCCTTACTGCTCAGCCTATGCAAAAATCTCTACGGTAGATGATTGCATACCCTCGTTCCTCGACTGTATGATACTTGAACACCCTATAATAGTGAGGGGACACGACCACCGGCTCCCTACACTTGATACGGAGGGAGTCAGGGTCACCTGGGATCCAGCAAACAGGAAAACACAAATGAATGAACAAAACTTATCTGTAGAAGACTCAGTAGTAGCATCCAGCATGCACACACTCCAGGAAGTTGTATAAACCGCAAAGTGATGCAGTATGGGAAGGGATTTAAAGGGATGCAATCAGTGCAACTACATGACAGCTGGGAGAGGCTAACGAGATGAGAAAACGAAAGCAAAACAAAAGGAACCTCAAGCAGGAGGTTCTGAAGAACGTCTGTCAGAGCTTCTCAGATGTCTGGTGGTGACAGTATAGTTGTATACAAATATCTGTCTTATAGGACATGCCATGAAGGGAAAAAAGTATTAAAGGAAATGTTCCATTGTCACTACATGGGGTTAAAAGAGAAGTCCACGGTGCTGCTGGAGCCTAGAAAGGTAGGATATAATAAATGATAAGAGCAGTAGAGCGGATGTATACATATCTGTCTTTTAGAACATGCCATGAAGGGCAAAAGGTATTAAAGGTGTTTTCCGAGACTTTAATACGGATGACCTAGTCTCTGGATGGGTCATCAGTATCTGATTGGTCCAATACTCGGAATCCCCGGCGATCAGCTGTTTGAGAAGTCACCGGCGCTTACCAAGCACAGCACCGTACATTGTATAGCGGCTGTGCTTGGCATCGCAGTTCAGCCCCATTCACTTCATATTTGCTACTGCGAGCGCTGCTGTCTTCTCAAACAGCTGATCAGCGGGGGTCCCGGGTGTCGGATCCCCACCGATCAGATACTGATGACCTATCCAGAGGGCAGGTCCTCAGTATTAAAGTCTCAGAAAACCTCTTCTAAACAGGATGTTGCATCATTCCTATATAGGGGTAAAAAACAGGTCTAGAGTTCTGCTGCAGCCTAGATAGGCAAGATGTTACAGTTTACAATAGCGCAAGGGATAATTACACATTTCTCCTATTTTAAGACTTGATATGCAGGCCAAACATGGAGTTGAAGGTAATCTGTCCATAGGTTTATGCTGACATATCCGAGGGCCGCGTAAAGTAATTACAGAAATCGTGATCCCAACGCTGGGTCACTTACTTTTTTACTGTTAATTCCCTGCCGTGGAGCTCTCCAGTCCTCCCAATGCTGTGTGCGTGCAGTTGGGTCCTCGATTTCCATGATGTGGATGTCTTTGTTAAAGGGGTGTTTATATTGTATGTTTTTATCCCGCTACTTTTAATGCAAGTCACATAGGACCAAAGAGGAATTCTTAATGGCCCATTCATTTCTACTCATTTGAATCTTTTTGTACTATTTTGTAAGGTAAATTTGCAAGGTTGCACCGGAGCCGATACATAACATGTGTGACATATCTAGAAAAAATACCGAAAATTCCACTTCTAGAAATTTCTACCTGCTGGATTTGATTCATTTTATCGCCCTTGACCATGTCAACAGATCTGCTTGGGAGGTTTAATTGTATGTTCGATCCACAATCTTAGGCACGTCTGTTGCCCAGTCCAAGGTCATCATAGAAATAAACCTGTCAAGAACTCGGAATGGAGAATAGAATTCTCTAAACCTGATATTTACCTTTAACATGTTCGATAAATTTTCTGACCAGTGTAAATCTGGCCCAGGGTCCCGTTAGCCAAAAAACAAATTTGCAGAGATATACAGTAGGAAGGCTTATATCAGATAGAATATCTATAGAAGACATTTGTCTTAAAGGAGTTGTCAGGGATTAGAAGAAGATGACTACTTTCCTCCAGAAACAGAGCCACACCTGTCCATAGGTTGTGTTTGGTTTGCAGTCTCTGGAGCTGTTTTTGGTTGAAAGCAGCCATTTTTATTCCTAGACAACCCTTTCAAAGAACTTGAAACACATTTATGGTATCCCATGTTGTGAGGTATGTTCTGGCCTTGCTGATGTCCTTGTTTAAAGTGTCAAGATGGGTGGTCTTGAAGACCAGCCAAAAGTCAAAATTAAAGGTTCTACATAGCTTGTAGGGTACTTCAAGTGACGGAGTTTGTCATCATGCCTTATCCATATTCCCTACTGCTCAGTTGACCTACAGTACTTCTGGGTCTTTTGGACCTTGTCCACATGCCCTCCTGGTCAGGTTACCCTCAGTTGACCTACTGCTAGATCCTACTATCTGCAAAGTGACGGAGAATCATGTGGACCTCCTAAGATCTTAGGCCCTTTACACAATGCCATCCTGATGCCATCCAGTGTCATACACCAGGGCATTGGTACCTGAGCTGAACAAGAGCCTGAAATTCAGAGGGTCTAAATTAAGTTAGGGATTCGGTCCAGTGTCCGATATTAATATAGGGGGTCTGGTATGGGGTCTAAAATGGGGGACTACTGTATATTTAA
Organism: Bufo gargarizans; assembly: GCF_014858855.1. NCBI lineage: Eukaryota > Metazoa > Chordata > Amphibia > Anura > Bufonidae > Bufo > Bufo gargarizans. Next base: position 10,604,233 of record NC_058085.1, read on the forward strand.
AAGCACTCATCTGGAATCTAAAATAATTTAGGCGTCTGGTCTGGCGTCTTATATTAGGTGTTATCCCATGATTAATAGTGTTGATCACGAATATTCGAATTTCGAATTTTTATCGCGAATATAGCCACTTCGAAAATTCGCGAATATTTCGAATATAGTTATATATATTCGTAATTTCGAATATTCGTTTTTTCCGATTTTTTTTTATTTTTTATCAGTACACATGATCCCTTCCTGCTACTAGGTTGTGGGCCAATAAGAAGGCTGCAATATACTTGACTTTAGGAGTAGTGATGAGCGGCAGGGGTCATATTCGAAAATGCACGATTTTTTTTTCTTGAAAAAATCGGCAAGGTAATTATTGTGTAATATGCGAATTTTCGTAATTTGAATTTTCGGATTCGAATTTTTTATTGCGAATTTTTCAACTTTAAGACAAAGAAGATTATAGCACTATATTAGCTAAATTGCTCTATATTCGTTTTTTTCGAATATTCGCTATATTGCTATATATTCTTGTTTTAGAATATTACAAATATTCGAAAAAACGAAGTTATAGCAATATAGCGAAAATTCGAAAAAAACGAATATAGAGCAATTAAGCTAATATAGTGCTATAATCTTCTTTGTCTAATAGTTGTAATTTTTTTCTCATCTGAAGTTCAGATTGGAAAAAAATTACAACTATAAAAAAAAAGATTATAGCACTATATTAGCTAAATTGCTCTATATTCGTTTTTTTTCGAATATTCGCTATATTGCTATATATTACGAATATTCGAAAAAACTTATAGCAATATAGTGAATATTCAAAAAATCGAAAATAGAGCAATTTAGCTAATATAGAGCTATAATCTTTTGTTTTTGTTTTCTTGAAAAAAAATCGGCAAGGTAATGATTGTGTAATATGCGAATTTTCGGATTCGATTTTTTATTGCGAATTTTTTAACTTACAACTATTAGTCAAAGAAGATTATAGCACTATATTAGCTTAATTGCTCTATATTCGTTTTTTTCGAATTTTCGCTATATTGCTATAACTTTGTTTTTTCGAATATTCGTAATTATAGCAATATAGCGGATATTCGAAAAAAACGAATATAGAGCAATTTAGCTAATATAGTGCTATAATCTTTTTTTTATAGTTGTAATTTTTTTCCAATCTGAACTTCAGATGAGAAAAAAATTACAACTATTAGACAAAGAAGATTATAGCACTATATTAGCTAAATTGCTCTATATTCGTTTTTTCGAATTTTCGCTATATTGCTATAACTTCGTTTTTTCGAATATTCGTAATTTACGAATATTCGAAAAAACGAAGTTATAGCAATATAGCGAAAATTCGAAAAAAACGAATATAGAGCAATTAAGCTAATATAGTGCTATAATCTTCTTTGACTAATAGTTGTAAGTTAAAAAATTCGCAATAAAAAATCGAATCCGAAAATTCGCATATTACACAATCATTACCTTGCCGATTTTTTTTCAAGAAAAAAAAACTAAAGATTATAGCTCTATATTAGCTAAATTGCTCTATTTTCGATTTTTTGAATATTCACTATATTGCTATAAGTTTTTTCGAATATTCGTAATATATAGCAATATAGCGAATATTCGAAAAAAAACGAATATAGAGCAATTTAGCTAATATAGTGCTATAATCTTTTTTTTTATAGTTGTAATTTTTTTCCAATCTGAACTTCAGATTCGTTTTTTTCGAATTTTCGCTATATTGCTATAACTTCGTTTTTTCGAATATTTGTAATATTCTAAAACAAGAATATATAGCAATATAGCGAATATTCGAAAAAAACGAATATAGAGCAATTTAGCTAACATAGTGCTATAATCTTCTTTGTCTTAAAGTTGAAAAATTCGCAATAAAAAATTCGAATCCGAAAATTCTAATTACGAAAATTCGCATATTACACAATAATTACCTTGCCGATTTTTTCAAGAAAAAAAAATCGTGCATTTTCGAATATGACCCCTGCCGCTCATCACTACTCCTAAAGTCAAGTATATTGCAGCCTTCTTATTGGCCCACAACCTAGTAGCAGGAAGGGATCATGTGTACTGATAAAAAAAAAAAAAAAAATCGGAAAAAACGAATATTCGAAAATACGAATATATATAACTATATTCGAAATATTCGCGAATTTTCGAAGTGGCTATATTCGCGATAAAAATTCGAAATTCGAATATTCGTGATCAACACTATTCGTAATTATAGCAATATAGCGAATATTCGAAAAAACGAATATAGAGCAATTTAGCTAATATAGTGCTATAATCTTTTTTTTATAGTTGTAATTTTTTTCCAATCTGAACTTCAGATGAGAAAAAAATTACAACTATTAGACAAAGAAGATTATAGCACTATATTAGCTAAATTGCTCTATATTCGTTTTTTCGAATTTTCGCTATATTGCTATAACTTCGTTTTTTCGAATATTTGTAATATTCTAAATCAAGAATATATAGCAATATAACGAATATTCGAAAAAAACGAATATAGAGCAATTTAGCTAACATAGTGCTATAATCTTCTTTGTCTAATAGTTGTAAGTTAAAAAATTCGCAATAAAAAAATTCGAATCCGAAAATTTGAATTACGAAAATTCGCATATTACACAATCATTACCTTGCCGATTTTTTGCAAGAATTTTTTTTTTTCGAATTGCCGAAATTTTCGAATATTCGACGAATATTCTAAAAAATATTCGCGAAATATCGCGAATTCGAATATGACCCCTGCCGCTCATCACTAATGATTAATGTAAAAATAAAAATCAGATATCAAATAGTACATTATATCTTCCTAACTAAGCTAGAAGTAGCCCAGCAGGTAGCGCTACATAGATACATTCTATTAAATAACTCAGTGGCTATGCAAATTTTTTAATTACATACAATTACAAAAACATTCCGATTCAGGTGCTGCTTTGAAAAATGTACCTCACATGGATCCAGAGATCTTCTCATTCATTGCTCTGGTAGATTTATTTCAAGAAGGCAGCTTAGGGGGCAGATCCTTTTATGCTTCTTATCATGGCTCAGAGGTGTGTCCTTTCTGCTGCAGTTCTCCTCTGTAAATGTCACAGCTTCTTACAGTAGATGCGGCTGGTGGCAATTGAAGGTCAGAACTAAGCAGGTGTGTCCACGCAACAATGTTACTGAGGTGGACAGAGAAATAAGGAAATAAAAAACAGCAGATGGCGCTATACAGATACATTTTATTGAATAACTAAGTGGCTACACTACATTTTTAATTACATGCAATTACAAAAATATTCTGATTCAGGTGCTGCTTTGAAAATTTTTATTTTTCGTGAGGCATTTACTTTAATGTCTGTGCCCCCATAAGTTGTTATGCCCCTTCCCAGTAGTTATACCCCCTCTGTGCCCCTTCACAGTAGTTGTGCCCTCATTTTGCCCCCTTTCACAGTAGTTAAGCCCTCTCTGTGCCCCCTCACAGTAGTTATGCTCTCATTGTGCCCCCTTCACAGTAGTTATGCCCTCATTGTGCCCCCCTCACAGTAGGAGGAGCCTGGGAATCTGCCTGTGCTCCTCCCACACAGCGCGATCTATGCCTGCAGGAGACTGCTGGGGGGGTCTGATTATCAGGAACAGGACAAGGTTAGCAGTTACTGCTTTTTTAGTTAGTTATTCCCTCTCTGTGGCCCCTTCAGAGTAGTTATGCCCTCATTGTGCCCCCCTCACAGTAGTTATGCCCTCTCTGTGCCCCTTCACAGTAGCTATGCTCTTAGTGTTCCCCCACATAGTTATGCCCCCTTCAGGGTAGTTAGGCTCTGATTGTGCCCCCCCCCCCACTTCAAAGTATATTTCCCTTCTCTGTGCCCCCCTCAGAGTAGTTATGCCCTCATTGTGCCCCCTCACAGTAGATATGCCCTCATAACAGTTATTATGCCCCTTCACAGTAGTATTGCCCTCTCCGTGCCCCCTCATAGTAGTAATGCTCCCATTGTGCCCCCTCAGTGTTAATAAAATAAGAAAGCAGTAACTGCTCACCCTGTCCCATTCCTGGCGATCAGAACCCCTCTAGCTGTCCCCTGCAGGCACAGATGGCGCTGCCGCACTGTGTGGGAGGAGCACCGGCAGATTCCAGGGCTCCTCCTACACAGTCCAGCAGCGCGATCTGTGCCTGCAGGCCTGAATGGTGAAGCAGGGAGCAGACGGCTGGAGGGGGGAAGGAGCGCGGTCTGTAAGTGAAAGGACTGCGAGCTTTCCTAGCAACGAGCGCTTCCATCTGTATTGCATCCGGCACCCCCCTGAAAGCTAGCCCAAACACCATTCCCCTTGCCCCCTTGTCATGCTACTGGGTGAGATACCCGGCTTGGAAAAGTACCATCGTTTTTGCATAGCATCCACGTCTTGTATCCATACATTCCCATCAGCATCGGATAGCCGAACCTTAACAACCTCACTATATGGCCAGTCTTGCCTAGTAGTAGTACAAGCATCTACTGTATTGTCAACCTAACCAATACCTCCAGTACGTTACGAACAGCAAGCTAATTGGATTTAATATCAATCTGCACCTCCCTTGCTTTTTATTTCATGACCACGGGGGGCCTCTTCTTCACGTAATCTGTAATTTATGCTGATTGATAATATTGTGACATTATTTATAGCAGCCTTTGTGCTTTTCTTATGCGCTAAGGATGTGTGGGTGCCATATAGATTGCTCTTTACACAAGCCTATAATTTGCCTTCTGACCCACGGAGTGAACTCTCCACCGCGTCATTTATAGCGTGCATTCATTATGTATACATGATTAGAGATGTAACTCATCTGTTCCATTGAAATATCACATGCGGGCTTTCAGTTTTTAATTCCACGTTTTTTTTAATTACCTGGTTGCCTGGAGCTTTATTATTTATTGACGCCGCGGCTTTCCCAGGGCTCGCACACGTTAGCTCTCTCTCCATTGAGGCTTAGCAATCAAAATGTTATGGGGAGGAGGGGAGAGTTCTTCTACTAGATAGAGCCTGCCAGCCGAGTCTCCAGATCTGCCGTGTCTGTTTTACGGGTTATCCACATTGATTTCATGTACAGTTCAGTCAATCAGAGCCTTGTCAGGTTCATCAATGATCCCATAGGTATCTGTCATGGAGAAATGCTGACATATTAGAATCGTGGTTATGTAAAGAAGACGTTTGCCTTTATCTTTAGAGGGCAAAAAGGAAAATAATAGGCCTAAAAATGCTGCACCCTGCATTGAAATTAATGGAACCCTACATAGTACATGTGATATTCGACTTAGAGGTCACTGACTACCAGCTACCATAATTATAAATTATAAATATAATTTTTTTTTACCGGCAGTCATTACAAGGGGGGGCTCCCATCACATAGATTTATTTGGCTAAAATTAAAGGGGTTCTCTAGAATTTTACTATTGATGGCCTATCCTTAGGATTACTCATGAGTGAAGTGAGCTTCGGATCCTAGATCCGAAGTCGCTTTGGTCAAAACTTTGTTTGAATACTGTACGGAGATTCGTGTCCGTCCAGTATTCAAATGCATGGGCTCGTCAAGTTGAAATTAGTTATCACCAAAGTCTCGAAAAAGCCATTTTAAAACAGGAATCCAAAGTCAGCTTCGACACTGGCTGGTACCTCGGGACTTCGGAACCAAGTTCTAAAATCAAATCCCGAAGTTATTCACTGAAAGTCCCCCTAGACTTGGGTGATAACGAATTTCTCTCGCCGGAGCCCAAACATTTTAAACTGTACAGAGATGGATCTCCGTACAGCATTAAGACAAAGTTTTGAACAAAACGAATTTGGATCTTGGATCCGAAGTTCGATTCGCCTATCCCTACTCAGGATATCTGATCAGCAGGGGTTGGTAACCCCAGTACTACAACGATCAGCTGTTTCTGTGTAGCTTTGGTTCTAGAACTACACAGCTCCATCTATGCTACCACTGAACTGAACGGGAGCAGAGCCAAGAGAGGACCTGGGGATGCCCGGGAGAGATCTTGGAGGCGATTGTGGGAAGAGGTGATAGAGAAGGAGGTCTTGTGAGGATCGGAGTGTGTGTGTGCGGATGTATCGGGAAAGAAGCTCAGAGATGTAGTGAGGGGACAGGTTGTGGACGGCCTTATAAGTATTTGTTAGTATTTTATACTGAATTCACTGTGCAATGGGGAGCCAGAGAAGGGAATGGCAGAGGGGAGAGGCAGAGGAGTAATGGGGGAGAGGTGGATTAGTCGGGCAGCAGAGTTGAGGATAGATTGGAGGGGTGCAAGAGTGCTAGATGGAAGGCCCCAGAGGAGGATGTTGCAGTAGTCTAGGCGGGAGATAATTAGGGCATGTACAAGCATTTTTGCAGACTTCTGGTTGAGGAATGTGCGGATGCGGGAGATATTTCTGAGTTGGAGGCGGCAGGTGGTGGAAAGGGCTTGGACGTGCAGTTTGAAGGACAAAGCAGAATCCAAGGTTACTCCAAGGCAGCAGACTTGGTTGACCGGGGAAATCACTAGATGTTGTAGAGTAGAAATTTCTAAGTGTAGCAGAGATGTAAAAAACGGTAGTTTGTGTATCTCTTCTCCGGTAGCCTCCCCCTGCCCTCCTTCCCTCTCCATAGACATCAATGTAAAAAGCAAGAAAGAGCAAGGCAACCTTATAAAAGAAAATAGAAGCCCTTTTCTTTAATAAGATATATTACAAAGTTTCTTCTATTCATAAGCGCTATTCAGTTATGAAAAGTTATTTTATAATTGGAGGTACAATCAGACCTAACTATCACTTGACAAAAAAATGGCCTCTATGGGAATATGACATAAAGAATGTATATTCAAAACCGATGTGCTCCGTTCAACACTTACAATTATAATATTACATCCATAAAAATGAACCAGTTTTTTTTGCGACAATTTCTCATTACGTCCCATATCTCCTATAAGTAATGCAGGTCAAGAACGCGTATGGGAGAACTTACCCAAGTGGAAATACCTGTTAAGAAGTAATATTGTCATCTGATAATGGAATCCTTCTCATACATAATCCTCATTATCAGGTGATAACCAGCTGTGCGCTGACACTTGTAATCACCAGCTATTATCACCGAATATCAACTCTTGCCCCGATTTGTCATTCATCTGGGAAATCTGCATAATTTATGCGTACTGTTTTGAATTGCATTACCATGTTATTGAAATTTGTAAAAATGAAATAGGAAATGTATTATTGCGACCTAAAAACTGTATTGTTTTGCAGTATTATGTGATTTATCCTGAGGAGCTGTAGTACATCTTTCTGTCCTGTAGGTGTCACTACAATATTTCCTCTTCATAGGATTATGGAGTAGCGCAGGGGCGGATTGGCCATACACCCTACAGGGAATTATCCTGGTGGGCTGATGTCCATAGGTCCTCCTCACTGCCACCATGTACATACTAGTAGGGGAACAATAGAGGTCATTATTAGAGGAAGTCCAGGCAGCATGCTGAAGGTAGGGCTGGTTTGGTCATGTGGTCCACATCTCTTCTCCTGAGCTTCCTGCTCCATATCCATATGACACAACTGGAGGACAGAACGTGGCAGCTATTGATGGCTACCGCAGAGGGACAGCTTCTGTAAAGGTGTTTGGTGCCACACTGGGGTATTTGGTTCTGTGGGATTAAATCCTGAGCACCACCTTCTGTTGATTTGGACCCACCTACAACTTTGGGGCCACATTGGGGTGTTTTTTTCCAGGGTCACTTTAAGTTCTCAATGTGCCCCTGGAGTAGCAGCACCAGTTGCAACCACATGGGAAAACACTGTATGGCCCACAATGCTCAAGCAATATGGCCCCATGTTCTACTGATCACCGGGGATCCCTAGGATCATACTGCCACCGATCATGCACCTAAGTGTAGGCCATCAATATGTATTTCTAGAAAGCCCTCTTAAGAATTTATGCTTTACTATAGTACAGACTGAGGACAGCAACCTCAGGCACTCCAACTGCTGTGAAACTACAGTTCCCAGCATGCTCCATTCATTTCTACGGGAGTTCTGAGAAGAGCAAAGCATTTATGCATGCTGGGAGTTGTAGTTTGACAACAGACTGAGTGCCGGAGGTTGACAACCCCTGCTATAGTATACAGAAAAATCTGCCCAGAAGCCCACTACTTTGAAAAAACTGCCTCCCCCCCCCCCCCCATTCTGAGCCAGATAATAGTCTATGGAAGGTTAAAGGTAAACCTCTTTTTTATGAAAATTGTGTAACAACAGATTAGACATGTACTGGGAATTTTCCAGGCACGGGTCAGTTCTATCACCAGATTGTATCAAGCGGGAGAGAAGCTGTCAGCAACATACTGCGTCATTGGATCCTGGAGATTGTCACTGAGGAGTCACTTTTACCTGGTGGGGAAAAAATGGAGGGGGGAGACAGACTGGGGACTAGGAATGAGATGGAGATATATGAAGGAACTAGGAATGACAAGGAGAGCCATGCTGCTGAATAGAAATGACATAGGGAAACACAACAGAGACTAGGAATATGAAGGGAAGCCATGCTGAGGACCAGGAAGAAGAAGGGGAGCCATGCTGGGGACCAGGAATGAGAAGGGGAGCCATGCTGGGGACCAGGAATGAGAAGGAGAGCCATGCTGGGGACCAGGAATGAGAAGGGGAGCCATGCTGTGGACCAGGAATGAGAAGGGGAGCCATGCTGGGGACCAGGAATGAGAAGGGGAGCCATGCTGGGGACCAGGAATGAGAAGGGGAGCCATGCTGGGGACCAGGAATGAGAAGGGGAGCCATGCTGGATACCAGGAATGAGAAGGGGAGCCATGCTGGATACCAGGAATGAGAAGGGGAGCCATGCTGGGGACCAGGAATGAGAAGGAGAGCCATGCTGGGGACCAGGAATGAGAAGGGGAGCCATACTGGGGACAGGAATGAGAAGTGGAGCCATACTGGGGACCAGGAATGAGAGTAGAGCCATGGTGGGGACCAGGAATGAGAGGAGAGCCATGGTGGGGACCAGGATTGAGAAGGGGAGCCATACTGGGGACCAGGAATGAGAAGGAGAGCCATGCTGGGGACCAGGAATGAGAAGGGGAGCCATGCTGTGGACCAGGAATGAGAAGGGGAGCCATGCTGGAGACCAGGAATGAGAAGGGGAGCCAAGCTGGGGACCAGGAATGAGAGGAGAGCCATGCTGTGGACCAGGAATGAGAAGGGGAGCCATGCTGGGGACCAGGAATGAGAGGAGAGCCATGGTGGGGACCAGGAATGAGAGGAGAGCCATGGTGGGGACCAGGAATGAGAGGAGAGCCATGGTGGGGACCAGGAATGAGAAGGTGAGCCCATGGGATGTTGAAGCCCAGAAATTAGATAGATACTAGGAATATGAAAGTAGACAGGCAGACAGAGATATATAGATTATATCCAAAAAGCAAATGATGAGGCAGCACTCCGGTATCATTGAAGGGTGTTAGACCCGTTTATTTCCCCAGTCGCTGCAACTGGGGGAAAAACGGGCCTGATACCCTTCAATGATACCGGAGTGCTGCCTCATCATTTGCTTTTTGGATATTGTCTATGGATTTTTGCCTAAAATCCAGGAGGGATTGCAACCATTTTGACTACTGAATGTGCTGCTGCTTCTTTTTGTTAATTAGATTGATAGATAGATAGATAGATAGATAGATAGATAGATAGATGGCTGCCTATTCTCTTTACACTCCTCTGATCTCTTGCACTAGTATTTAGTACTAATGGAAGCCTCTTTAGGTCACATTGTTGCGGCAGTAATGAGCTCGGTAGAGGATGATTCTGGGCTGTATCTAAGTGGGCCCTTGCAGCGCTGGCAGTCACATATTTACAGGGCCCGGCAGTCAGCGGCAGATACAGTCCCTTTGATATGAGCCGTAAATAGCTGAAGCATGCAAATCAGCTCCAGAAGTGTGCCTCTGAAATCCTGCCTTTGATGCATGCTGGTTTTTGAGCCAGATTCAGACCCTGCTAATGTTTAGGGGGTTGTAACAAATTATGCCCTACTTTTTTTTCTTTTTGCATTTCAGATATTGGGTGCCGGGTGGAGGCAGCAGTGCATATCTAACAGGTGATCATTATCCTCTGGAGCGCTGTGGGACTCGGCTCTTTTTATCTTTAAGCATCTGACTGATAAGCATCTAAGAAACGACAAATTGCCACTTACCTACATAAAGATGCACAGCGTCCTCGGTTGTTATCAAAGAGGAAGCTGTATTACTTAAATACTCTGTGCACTGCTAGAGGCCCCTATCAGGGTATCATCCCCCACTAATTTCCAATCCCAACCGATAATGAAGAACCCTGTCCTTAGTAATATATGCAGTGGCCGGGTTTTTATTACCAGCTTCTCAATCAAAGCCCTAACAGTCTCTCAGCATTCATTAACCCTTCCCACAGAGCCATGTAAATACAGTGATAATGAACAGGATATACAGTACAGACCAAAAGTTTGGACACACCTTCTCATTCAAAGAGTTTTCTTTATTTTCATGACTATGAAGGCATCAAAACTATGAATTAACACATGTGGAATTATATACATAACAAAAAAGTGTGAAACAACTGAAAATATGTCATATTCTAGGTTCATCAAAGTAGCCACCTTTTGCTTTGATTACTGCTTTGCACACTCTTGGCATTCTCTTGATGAGCTTCAAGAGGTAGTCACCTGAAATGGTTTTCACTTCACAGGTGTGCCCTGTCAGGTTTAATAAGTGGGATTTCTTGCCTTATAAATGGGGTTGGGACCATCAGTTGCGTTGTGGAGAAGTCAGGTGGATGCACAGCTGATAGTCCTACTGAATGGACTGTTAGAATTTGTATTATGGCAAGAAAAAAGCAGCTAAGTAAAGAAAAACGAGTGGCCATCATTACTTGGATATGAAAACGAAGGGGAGCCGTAACAATTTAAAACTTAACTTTTACTAGATCCATTCCCCCAAGGTGGGGGAGTAAGAGACCCCTTACAAACAAAAATCACAATAAGACAGACAAAACCCCTGCAGAGGGGGTTTATTGGACGGTTCGGTGCAACATAGGTGGTGCTGCACACCAAAATAGGACTCGCCCCCCTCCCCCAAAAAGCCTATGGAGAATATCACAAAGACCTGTGGTGGAGGGACCGAGTGATCCCTATTGTCTGATTCCCTTGGAGTAGTCAAGGGAACAAACGTAATAAATGGAAAAGTCTTACCAATTTATATATGGGCCTCGCTTAGCGACCACGTATTCGTGGGTTAAGGCAGGAGGAAGTCACATGTGGCAGATAGGTACTTCATCCGATATTCAAGGAAGATGGAGAAGGACGTCAGGGGTATCCAACTGGTCCGGTATTAGAGTGGCATCAGGAAAGAAACTCACCCTAGTACCTCCCTGCTTGGCCTGACCTGGCCCTAGTGACCTAACACGGGGTCCGTGCCCCGCAAGGGGTGGCCCCGTCCGGAACCTTGCCCTGATGCGAAAGCCCTAGGTGACCCTAACAGAGGGTGACTAGGGGCAAAATTCTTTATCTCAAGGCAAGTGGGGATATAGGTATAAATGAGTTGTATATATCTCATAAGTAGAGTTGAGCGAACACCGGGATGTTCGGGTTCGAGAAGTTCGGCCGAACATCCCGGAAATGTTCGGGTTCGGGATCCGAACCCGATCCGAACTTCGTCCCGAACCCGAACCCCATTGAAGTCAATGGGGACCCGAACTTTTCGGCACTAAAAAGGCTGTAAAACAGCCCAGGAAAGAGCTAGAGGGCTGCAAAAGGCAGCAACATGTAGGTAAATCCCCTGCAAACAAATGTGGATAGGGAAATGAATTAAAATAAAAATTAAATAAATAAAAATTAACCAAAATCAATTGGAGAGAGGTTCCATAGCAGAGAATCTGGCTTCCCGTCACCCACCACTGGAACAGTCCATTCTCAGATATTTAGGCCCCGGCACCCAGGCAGAGGAGAGAGGTCCCGTAACAGACAATCTGGCTTCATGTCAGCAGAGAATTAGTCTGCATGTCATAGCAGAGAATGAGGCTTCACGTCAGCCACCACTGCAACAGTCCATTGGCATATATTTAGGCCCAGCACCCAGGCAGAGGAGAGAGGTCCCGTAACAGACAATCTGGCTTCATGTCAGCAGAGAATCAGTCTGCATGTCATAGCAGAGAATCAGGCTTCACGTCACCCACCACTGCAACAGTCCATTGTCATAAATTTAGGCCCAGCACTAGTGTTGAGCGGCATGTCCCATATTCGAATTCGCGAAATTTTGTGAATATTCGAAAGAATATTCGTAAAATATTCGCGATTATTCAAATTCGTTATTATTTCGCATATGCGATAATTCGAATTTTCGCATCGCATAATACATATATTTTATGCAAAATTCACATGTGCGCTAATGAAATCGCCTTACGAAGATTCACAACTCAATTCAATCACTAATGTATGAATGCAATGCCCTTTGCCTCTGTTCTGGGACAAGTGTAGATATTCGCATGTGCGCTAATAAAATCGCCTTACGAAGATTCGCACCTCAATCACTTTCTAGGGAATGTGAGACTTTTGGGAATCAATCGAGATACAGTGGGGGGTGATGACAGTAGTTGACAGAGTACAGATCAATGTAATCTGTAAGGTGGAAAGTAAAATAAAAAATACGAATTTTCGTTAATCGAATTTTACGAAGTTCTACGTATTCGCGAATATGGTGCTATACTATATGAATGCACAGGCCTTTGCCTCTCTGTTCTGGGGACAAGTGTAGATATTTGCATTTGCGTTAATAAAATCGCCTTACGAAGATTCGCAGCTCAATTCAATCACTAATGTATGAATGCAAAGCCCTTTGCCTCTGTTCTGGGACAAGTGTAGATATTCGCATGTGCGCTAATAAAATCGCCTTACGAAGATTCGCAACTCAATTCACTAATGTATGAATGCAAAGCCCTTTGCCTCTGTTCTGGGACGTGCCGATATTCGCATGTGCGCTAATAAAATCGCCTTACGAAGATTCGCGCCTCAATCACTTTCTAGGCAATGTGAGTAAGATCTGAGCTGTTGGACCTTTGGGAAACAATCAATTATATGTGTACTGTAATTTTGTGGGGGGGGGGGGGGGGAAACAAAAAACGAATATTCGTTTTTACGAATATATAGCACTATATTCGAAATATTCGCGAAATCGCGAAGTTGCGATATTCGCGAAAAAAATTTGCTTTTCGAATATTCGCGCTCAACACTACAAAGCACCCAGGCAGAGGAGAGAGGTCCCGTAACAGACAATCTGGCTTCATGTCAGCAGAGAATCAGTCTGCATGTCATAGCAGAGAATGAGGCTTCACGTCAGCCACCACTGCAACAGTCCATTGGCATATATTTAGGCCCAGCACCCAGGCAGAGGAGGGAGGTCCCGTAACAGAGAATCTGTCTTCATGTCAGCAGAGAATTAGTCTGCATGTCATAGCAGAGAATGAGGCTTCACGTCAGCCACCACTGCAACAGTCCATTGGCATATATTTAGGCCCAGCACACACACAGGCAGAGGAGAGAGGTCCCGTAACAGAGAATCTGGCTTCATGTCAGCAGAGAATTAGTCTGCATGTCATAGCAGAGAATGAGGCTTCACGTCAGCCACCACTGCAACAGTCCATTGGCATATATTTAGGCCCAGCACACACACAGGCAGAGGAGAGAGGTCCCGTAACAGAGAATCTGGCTTCATGTCAGCAGAGAATCAGTCTGCATGTCATAGCAGAGAATGAGGCTTCACGTCAGCCACCACTGCAACAGTCCATTGGCATATATTTAGGCCCAGCACCCAGGCAGAGGAGGGAGGTCCCGTAACAGAGAATCTGTCTTCATGTCAGCAGAGAATTAGTCTGCATGTCATAGCAGAGAATGAGGCTTCACGTCAGCCACCACTGCAACAGTCCATTGGCATATATTTAGGCCCAGCACACACACAGGCAGAGGAGAGAGGTCCCGTAACAGAGAATCTGGCTTCATGTCAGCAGAGAATCAGTCTGCATGTCATAGCAGAGAATGAGGCTTCACGTCAGCCACCACTGCAACAGTCCATTGGCATATATTTAGGCCCAGCACACACACAGGCAGAGGAGAGAGGTCCCGTAACAGAGGATCTGGCTTCATGTCAGCAGAGAATCAGTCTGCATGTCATAGCAGAGAATGAGGCTTCACGTCAGCCACCACTGCAACAGTCCATTGGCATATATTTAGGCCCAGCACCCAGGCAGAGGAGGGAGGTCCCGTAACAGAGAATCTGTCTTCATGTCAGCAGAGAATTAGTCTGCATGTCATAGCAGAGAATGAGGCTTCACGTCAGCCACCACTGCAACAGTCCATTGGCATATATTTAGGCCCAGCACACACACAGGCAGAGGAGAGAGGTCCCGTAACAGAGAATCTGGCTTCATGTCAGCAGAGAATCAGTCTGCATGTCATAGCAGAGAATGAGGCTTCACGTCAGCCACCACTGCAACAGTCCATTGGCATATATTTAGGCCCAGCACACACACAGGCAGAGGAGAGAGGTCCCGTAACAGAGGATCTGGCTTCATGTCAGCAGAGAATCAGTCTGCATGTCATAGCAGAGAATAAGGCTTCACGTCAGCCACCACTGCAACAGTCCATTGGCATATATTTAGGCCCAGCACACACACAGGCAGAGGAGAGAGGTCCCGTAACAGAGGATCTGGCTTCATGTCAGCAGAGAATCAGTCTGCATGTCATAGCAGAGAATCAGGCTTCACGTCAGCCACCACTGCAACAGTCCATTGTCATAAATTTAGGCCCAGCACCCAGGCAGAGGAGAGAGGTCCCGTAACAGAGAATCTGGCTTCATGTCAGCAGAGAATCAGTCTTCATATCATAGCAGAGAATCAGGCTTCACGTCACCCACCACTGTAAGAGTCAATTTTCATAAATTTAGGCCCAGAACCCAGGCAGAGGAGAAAGGTCCCGTAACAGACAATCTGGCTTCATGTCAGCAGAGAATCAGTCTTCATATCATAGCAGAGAATCAGGCTTCACGTCACCCACCACTGTAAGAGTCAATTTTCATAAATTTAGGCCCAGAACCCAGGCAGAGGAGAAAGGTCCCGTAACAGACAATCTGGCTTCATGTCAGCAGAGAATCAGTCTTCATATCATAGCAGAGAATCAGGCTTCACGTCACCCACCACTGTAAGAGTCAATTTTCATAAATTTAGGCCCAGAACCCAGGCAGAGGAGAAAGGTCCCGTAACAGACAATCTGGCTTCATGTCAGCAGAGAATCAGTCTTCATATCATAGCAGAGAATCAGGCTTCACGTCACCCACCACTGTAAGAGTCAATTTTCATAAATTTAGGCCCAGAACCCAGGCAGAGGAGAAAGGTCCCGTAACAGACAATCTGGCTTCATGTCAGCAGAGAATCAGTCTTCATATCATAGCAGAGAATCAGGCTTCACGTCACCCACCACTGCAACAGTCCATTGGCATATATTTAGGCCTAGCACACAGGCAGAGCAGAGAGGTCCCGTAACAGACAATCTGGCTTCATGACAGCAGAGAATCAGTCTGCATGTCATAGCAGAGAATCAGGCTTCACGTCAGCCACCACTGCAACAGTCCATTGTCATAAATTTAGGCCCAGCACCCAGGCAGAGGAGAGAGGTCCCGTAACAGAGGATCTGGCTTCATGTCAGCAGAGAATCAGTCTGCATGTCATAGCAGAGAATGAGGCTTCACGTCAGCCACCACTGCAACAGTCCATTGTCATAAATTTAGGCCCAGCACCCAGGCAGAGGAGAGAGGTCCCGTAAAAGAGGATCTGGCTTCATGTCAGCAGAGAATCAGTCTGCATGTCATAGCAGAGAATGAGGCTTCACGTCACCCACCACTGCAACAGTCCATTGGCATATATTTAGGCCTAGCACACAGGCAGAGCAGAGAGGTCCCGTAACAGACAATCTGGCTTCATGACAGCAGAGAATCAGTCTGCATGTCATAGCAGAGAATCAGGCTTCACGTCAGCCACCACTGCAACAGTCCATTGGCATATATTTAGGCCTAGCACACAGGCAGAGCAGAGAGGTCCCGTAACAGACAATCTGGCTTCATGTCAGCAGAGAATCAGTCTGCATGTCATAGCAGAGAATGAGGCTTCACGTCAGCCACCACTGCAACAGTCCATTGTCATAAATTTAGGCCCAGCACCCAGGCAGAGGAGAGAGGTCCCGTAACAGACAATCTGGCTTCATGTCAGCAGAGAATTAGTCTGCATGTCATAGCAGAGAATCAGGCTTCATGTCAGCCACCACTGCAACAGTCCATTGGCATATATTTAGGCCTAGCACCCAGACACAGGAGAGGTTCATTCAACTTTGGGTAGCATCGCAATATAATGGTAAAATGAAAATAAAAATAGGATTGAATGAGGAAGTGCCCTGGAGTCCAATAATATATGGTTATGGGGAGGTAGTTAATGTCTAATCTGGACAAGGGACGGACAGGTCCTGTGGGATCCATGCCTGGTTCATTTTTATGAACGTCAGCTTGTCCACATTGGCTGTAGACAGGCGGCTGCGTTTGTCTGTAATGACGCCCCCTGCCGTGCTGAATACACGTTCAGACAAAACGCTGGCTGCCGGGCAGGCCAGCACCTCCAAGGCATAAAAGGCTAGCTCTGGCCACGTGGACAATTTAGAGACCCAGAAGTTGAATGGGGCCGAACCATCAGTCAGTACGTGGAGGGGTGTGCACACGTACTGTTCCACCATGTTAGTGAAATGTTGCCTCCTGCTAACACGTTGCGTATCAGGTGGTGGTGCAGTTAGCTGTGGCGTGTTGACAAAAGTTTTCCACATCTCTGCCATGCTAACCCTGCCCTCAGAGGAGCTGGCCGTGACACAGCTGCCTTGGCGACCTCTTGCTCCTCCTCTGCCTTGGCCTTGGGCTTCCACTTGTTCCCCTGTGACATTTGGGAATGCTCTCAGTAGCGCGTCTACCAACGTGCGCTTGTACTCGCGCATCTTCCTATCACGCTCCAGTGCAGGAAGTAAGGTGGGCACATTGTCTTTGTAGCGTGGATCCAGCAGGGTGGCAACCCAGTAGTCCGCACAGGTTAAAATGTGGGCAACTCTGCTGTCGTTGCGCAGGCACTGCAGCATGTAGTCGCTCATGTGTGCCAGGCTGCCCAGGGATAAGGACAAGCTGTCCTCTGTGGGAGGCGTATCGTCATCGTCCTGCCTTTCCCCCCAGCCACGCACCAGTGATGGACCCGAGCTGCGTTGGGTGCCACCCCGCTGTGACCATGCTTCATCCTCATCCTCCTCCACCTCCTCCTCATCCTCGTCCTCCTCGTCCTCCAGTAGTGGGCCCTGGCTGGCCACATTTGTACCTGGCCTCTGCTGTTGCCAAAAACCTCCCTCTGAGTCACTTCGAAGAGACTGGCCTGAAAGTGCTAAAAATGACCCCTCTTCCTCCTCCTCCTCCTCCTCCTCCTGGGCCACCTCCTCTTCCATCATCGCCCTAAGTGTTTTCTCAAGGAGACATAGAAGTGGTATTGTAACGCTGATAACGGTGTCATCGCCACTGGCCATGTTGGTGGAGTACTCGAAACAGCGCAACAGGGCACACAGGTCTCGCATGGAGGCCCAGTCATTGGTGGTGAAGTGGTGCTGTTCTGTAGTGCGACTGACCCGTGCGTGCTGCAGCTGAAACTCCACTATGGCCTGCTGCTGCTCGCACAGTCTGTCCAGCATGTGCAAGGTGGAGTTCCACCTGGTGGGCACGTCGCATATGAGGCGGTGAGCGGGAAGGCCGAAGTTACGCTGTAGCGCAGACAGGCGAGCAGCAGCAGGATGTGAACGCCGGAAGCGCGAACAGACGGCCCGCACTTTATGCAGCAGCTCTGACATGTCGGGGTAGTTGTGAATGAACTTCTGCACCACCAAATTCAGCACATGCGCCAAGCAAGGGATGTGCGTCAAATTGGCTAGTCCCAGAGCTGCAACGAGATTTCGCCCATTATCACACACCACCAGGCCGGGCTTGAGGCTCACCGGCAGCAACCACTCGTCGGTCTGTTGTTCTATACCCCGCCACAACTCCTGTGCGGTGTGGGGCCTGTCCCCCAAACATATGAGTTTCAGAATGGCCTGCTGACGTTTACCCCGGGCTGTGCTGAAGTTGGTGGTGAAGGTGTGTGGCTGACTGGATGAGCAGGTGGAAGAAGAGGAGGAGGAAGCCGAGAAGGAGGAGGTGGCAACAGGAGGCAAAGAATGTTGCCCTGCGATCCTTGGCGGCGGAAGGACGTGCGCCAAACAGCTCTCCGCCTGGGGCCCAGCTGCCACTACATTTACCCAGTGTGCAGTTAGGGAGATATAGCGTCCCTGGCCGTGCTTACTGGTCCACGTATCTGTGGTTAGGTGGACCTTGCCACAGATGGCGTTGCGCAGTGCACACTTGATTTTATGGGATACTTGGTTGTGCAGGGAAGGCACGGCTCTCTTGGAGAAGTAGTGGCGGCTGGGAACAACATACTGTGGGACAGCAAGCGACATGAGCTGTTTGAAGCTGTCTGTGTCCACCAGCCTAAATGACAGCATTTCATAGGCCAGTAGTTTAGAAATGCTGGCATTCAGGGCCAGGGATCGAGGGTGGCTAGGTGGGAATTTACGCTTTCTATCAAATGTTTGTGAGATGGAGAGCTGAACGCTGGCGTGTGACATGGTTGAGACGCTTGGTGACGGAGGTGGTGGTGGTGGTGTTGGTGGTACATCCCCTGTTTGCTGGGCGGCAGGTGCCAACGTTCCTCCAGAGGCGGAGGAAGAGGCCGAGGCGGCAGCAGCAGAATAGGCCGAGGCGGCAGCAGCAGAAGAGGTAGCAGGGGGAGCCTGAGTGACTTCCTTGGTTTTAAGGTGTTTACTCCACTGCAGTTCATGCTTTGCATGCAGGTGCCTGGTCATGCAGGTTGTGCTCAGGTTCAGAACGTTAATGCCTCGCTTCAGGCTCTGATGGCACAGCGTGCAAACCACTCGGGTCTTGTCGTCAGCACATTGTTTGAAGAAGTGCCATGCCAGGGAACTCCTTGAAGCTGCCTTTGGGGTGCTCGGTCCCAGATGGCGGCGGTCAGTAGCAGGCGGAGTCTCTTGGCGGCGGGTGTTCTGCTTTTGCCCACTGCTCCCTCTTTTGCTACGCTGTTGGCTCGGTCTCACCACTGCCTCTTCCTCCGAACTGTGAAAGTCAGTGGCACGACCTTCATTCCATGTGGGGTCTAGGACCTCATCGTCCCCTGCATCGTCTTCCACCCAGTCTTGATCCCTGACCTCCTGTTCAGTCTGCACACTGCAGAAAGACGCAGCAGTTGGCACCTGTGTTTCGTCATCATCAGAGACATGCTGAGGTGGTATTCCCATGTCCTCATCATCAGGAAACATAAGTGGTTGTGCGTCAGTGCATTCTATGTCTTTCACCGCTGGGGAAGGGCTAGGTGGATGCCCTTGGGAAACCCTGCCAGCGGAGTCTTCAAACAGCATAAGAGACTGCTGCATAACTTGAGGCTGAGACAGTTTCCCTGGTATGCATGGGGGTGATGTGACAGACTGATGGGGTTGGTTTTCAGGCGCCATCTGTGCGCTTTCTGCAGAAGACTGGGTGGGAGATAATGTGAACGTGCTGGATCCACTGTCGGCCACCCAATTGACTAATGCCTGTACCTGCTCAGGCCTTACCATCCTTAGAACGGCATTGGGCCCCACCATATATCGCTGTAAATTCTGGCGGCTACTGGGACCTGAGGTAGTTGGTACACTAGGACGTGTGGATGTGGCAGAACGGCCACGTCCTCTCCCAGCACCAGAGGGTCCACTAACACCACCACGACCATGTCCACGTCCGCGTCCCTTACTAGATGTTTTTCTCATTGTTATGGTTCACCACAACAACAAATATATTATTTGGCCCAATGTATTGTATTCAAATTCAGCGGGATATAAATTTGAGGCCTAGTATTTAGGCGCTGGGTGACCGGTATGGATTTAGTGACAGAATTAGACTTGGAAATGCACAGAAGCGTGTGTGTGTGAAGTTATTCTGAATGACCCAATGTGCACCTTGAATATTATATACCCTTTTAGGGATAGATTTCAAATAGCTCTGATATAGCAGAAACCACTAAATTATGAAATTGCTAAATTGGGAATTGTATTTCAACCCAGAACAAGAAATGTGCTTGAACGGACACTAAATAACTCGCCCAGCTACAGCACTAAGGACAGATTTAGCTGGATATAAATTTGAGGCCTAGTATTTAGGCGCTGGGTGACCGGTATGGATTTAGTGACAGAATTAGACTTGGAAATACACAGTAGCGGGTGTGTGTGAAGTTATTCTGAATGACCCAATGTGCACCTTGAATATTATATACCCTTTTAGGGATAGATTTCAAATAGCTCTGATATAGCAGAAACCACTAAATTATGAAATTGCTAAATTGGGAATTGTATTTCAACCCAGAACAAGAAATGTGCTTGAACGGACACTAAATAACTCGCCCAGCTACAGCACTAGGGACAGATTTAGCTGGATATAAATTTGAGGCCTAGTATTTAGGCGCTGGGTGACCGGTATGGATTTAGTGACAGAATTAGACTTGGAAATGCACAGAAGCGTGTGTGTGAAGTTATTCTGAATGACCCTATGTGCACCTTGAATATTATATACCCTTTTAGGGATAGATTTCAAATAGCTCTGATATAGCAGAAACCACTAAATTATGAAATTGCTAAATTGGGAATTGTATTTCAACCCAGAACAAGAAATGTGCTTGAACGGACACTAAATAACTCGCCCAGCTACAGCACTAAGGACAGATTTAGCGGGATATAAATTTGAGGCCTAGTATTTAGGCGCTGGGTGACAGGTATGGGTTTAGTGCCAGAATTAGACTTGGAAATACACAGTAGCGGGTGTGTGTGAAGTTATTCTGAATGACCCAATGTGCACCTTGAATATTATATACCCTTTTAGGGATAGATTTCAAATAGCTCTGATATAGCAGAAACCACTAAATTATGAAATTGCTAAATTGGGAATTGTATTTCAACCCAGAACAAGAAATGTGCTTGAACGGACACTAAATAACTCGCCCAGCTACAGCACTAAGGACAGATTTAGCGGGATATAAATTTGAGGCCTAGTATTTAGGCGCTGGGTGACAGGTATGGGTTTAGTGCCAGAATTAGACTTGGAAATACACAGTAGCGGGTGTGTGTGAAGTTATTCTGAATGACCCAATGTGCACCTTGAATATTATATACCCTTTTAGGGATAGATTTCAAATAGCTCTGATATAGCAGAAACCACTAAATTATGAAATTGCTAAATTGGGAATTGTATTTCAACCCAGAACAAAAAATGTGCTTTGACGGACACTAAATATCTTGCCCAGCAACAACAGTACAGCGGTAACGAGAGATTTAGCAGGATATAAATTTGAGGCCTAGTATTTAGGCGCTGGGTGACAGGTATGGGTTTAGTGACAGAATTAGACTTGAAAATACACAGTAGCGGGTGTGTGTGAAGTTATTCTGAATGACCCAATGTGCACCTTGAATATTATATACCCTTTTAGGGATAGATTTCAAATAGCTCTGATATAGCAGAAACCACTAAATTATGAAATTGCTAAATTGGGAATTGTACTTCAACCCAGAACAAAAAATGTGCTTTGACGGACACTAAATAACTTTCCCAGCTACAACAGGACAGCGGTAACGAGAGATTTAGCGGGATATAAATTTGAGGCCTAGTATTTAGGCGCTGGGTGACAGGTATGGGTTTAGTGACAGAATTAGACTTGGAAATACACAGTAGCGGGTGTGTGTGAAGTTATTCTGAATGACCCTATGTGCACCTTCAATATGATCTACCCTTTTAGGGATAGATTTCAAATAGCTCTGATATAGCAGAAACCACTAAATTATGAAATTGCTAAATTGGGAATTGTATTTCAACCCAGAAGAAAAAATGTGCTTTGACGGACACTAAATAACTTTCCCAGCTACAACAGGACAGCGGTAACGAGAGATTTAGCAGGATATAAATTTGAGGCCTAGTATTTAGGCGCTGGGTGACAGGTATGGGTTTAGTGCCAGAATTAGACTTGGAAATACACAGTAGCGGGTGTGTGTGAAGTTATTCTGAATGACCCAATGTGCACCTTGAATATTATATACCCTTTTAGGGATAGATTTCAAATAGCTCTGATATAGCAGAAACCACTAAATTATGAAATTGCTAAATTGGGAATTGTACTTCAACCCAGAACAAAAAATGTGCTTTGACGGACACTAAATAACTTTCCCAGCTACAACAGGACAGCGGTAACGAGAGATTTAGCGGGATATAAATTTGAGGCCTAGTATTTAGGCGCTGGGTGACAGGTATGGGTTTAGTGACAGAATTAGACTTGGAAATACACAGTAGCGGGTGTGTGTGAAGTTATTCTGAATGACCCTATGTGCACCTTCAATATGATCTACCCTTTTAGGGATAGATTTCAAATAGCTCTGATATAGCAGAAACCACTAAATTATGAAATTGCTAAATTGGGAATTGTATTTCAACCCAGAACAAAAAATGTGCTTTGACGGACACTAAATAACTTTCCCAGCTACAACAGGACAGCGGTAACGAGAGATTTAGCAGGATATAAATTTGAGGCCTAGTATTTAGGCGCTGGGTGACAGGTATGGGTTTAGTGACAGAATTAGACTTGAAAATACACAGTAGCGGGTGTGTGTGAAGTTATTCTGAATGACCCAATGTGCACCTTGAATATTATATACCCTTTTAGGGATAGATTTCAAATAGCTCTGATATAGCAGAAACCACTAAATTATGAAATTGCTAAATTGGGAATTGTACTTCAACCCAGAACAAAAAATGTGCTTTGACGGACACTAAATAACTTTCCCAGCTACAACAGGACAGCGGTAACGAGAGATTTAGCAGGATATAAATTTGAGGCCTAGTATTTAGGCGCTGGGTGACAGGTATGGGTTTAGTGACAGAATTAGACTTGAAAATACACAGTAGCGGGTGTGTGTGAAGTTATTCTGAATGACCCAATGTGCACCTTGAATATTATATACCCTTTTAGGGATAGATTTCAAATAGCTCTGATATAGCAGAAACCACTAAATTATGAAATTGCTAAATTGGGAATTGTACTTCAACCCAGAACAAAAAATGTGCTTTGACGGACACTAAATAACTTTCCCAGCTACAACAGGACAGCGGTAACGAGAGATTTAGCGGGATATAAATTTGAGGCCTAGTATTTAGGCGCTGGGTGACCGGTATGGATTTAGTGACAGAATTAGACTGGGATATGGCCAAAAAATAACCACACTATTGCTGGTTAAATGCACTTGGTGACGGGCGCAGCTTGCCCCTGATGTAGTATATGGCCAAAAAATGAACAGACTATTGCTGGTTAAATGCACTTGGTGTCACAGCTTGACCAACCACACTACTGAGGGTTAAATGCACTTGGTGACGGGCGCAGCTTGCCCCTGATGTAGTATATGGCCAAAAAATAAACAGACTATTGCTGGTTAAATGCACTTGGTGTGACAGCTTCACCCTGATGTAGGCTTTAGCCAGAAAACAACCACACCATTGAGGGTTAAATGCACTTGGTGACAGGCGCAGCTTGCCCCTGATTTTGTATATGGCCAAAAAATGAACAGACTATTGCTGGTTAAATGCACTTGGTGTGACAGCTTCACCCTGATGTAGGCTTTAGCCAAAAAACAACCACACCATTGAGGGTTAAATGCACTTGGTGACAGGCGCAGCTTGCCCCTGATTTTGTATATGGCCAAAAAATGAACAGACTATTGCTGGTTAAATGCACTTGGTGTGATAGCTTGACCAACCACACTACTGAGGGTTAAATGCACTTGGTGACGGGCGCAGCTTGCCCCTGATGTAGTATATGGCCAAAAAATAAACAGACTATTGCTGGTTAAATGCACTTGGTGTGACAGCTTCACCCTGATGTAGGCTTTAGCCAAAAAACAAACGCACCATTGAGGGTTAAATGCACTTGGTGACAGGCGCAGCTTGCCCCTGATGTAGTATATGGCCAAAAAATAAACAGACTATTGCTGGTTAAATGCACTTGGTGTGACAGCTTCACCCTGATGTAGGCTTTAGCCAAAAAACAACCACACCATTGAGGGTTAAATGCACTTGGTCGCAGCTTGTGCTGGCGCACCACAAGACACAAAATGGCCGCCGATCACCCCAGAAAAATGTGACTGACAAACGGTCTGGGCAGCCTAAAAACAGTGAGCAATTGAGGATCAGCAGCTCAATGATCCACAGCTGCAGATCGATCAGTTAATCAAGTCCTTTGGAGGAGTTAATCTGCCTAATCTCGCCCTACTGTCGCAGCCGCAACCTCTCCCTACGCTAATCAGAGCAGAGTGACGGGCGGCGCTATGTGACTCCAGCTTAAATAGAGGCTGGGTCACATGGTGCTCTGGCCAATCACAGCCATGCCAATAGTAGGCATGGCTGTGATGGCCTCTTGGGGCAAGTAGTATGACGCTTGTTGATTGGCTGCTTTGCAGCCTTTCAAAAAGCGCCAAGAAAGCGTCACAAAAGCGCGAAGAAAGCGACGAACACCGAACCCGAACCCGGACTTTTACGAAAATGTCCGGGTTCGGGTCCGTGTCACGGACACCCCAAAATTCGGTACGAACCCGAACTATACAGTTCGAGTTCGCTCATCCCTACTCATAAGTAATTTAGGATGGTAAGAGACTAAAACGCACACATGACCGCACGTGTCTAGTGATATGTCAACGTGTCCCGACGCGTTTCCTTAGTATAACATATCTAAATAGATCTCCTTAGTATAACATATCTAAATAAATCCACTGTTGTAGAGAACTAAGACCCCATAAATCATCAGGGGACACGGGGCTTAGTATTATGGCTCCTGTCAGTCAAATAATTGCCACTGTAATAGATATCCTAGTGTAGCAAGGATGGGGGGGGTATTAGATCAAGGAGTACCCTCCAGAAAAAAGACTGATAACAGAGTGAGGCATATGGAAAACATTGCTGCTGGAGCGGTGTCAAGAGAATCCAGAAGCAGCGGCCCACAGGTTCAGTGTGCCGACCATCACATGAGGTGTACGCCAGTCAGTCCGAAAAATTGGCCAGTCAGTCCGAAAAATTGGGAAAACTTTGAAAGTGTCCCCAAGTGCAGTCACAAAAACCATCAAGCGCTACAAAGAAACTGTCTCACATGCGGACCGCCCCAGGAAAGGAAGACCAAGAGTCACCTCTGCTGCGGAGGATAAGTTAATCCGAGTCACCAGCCTCAGAAATCGCAGGTTAACAGCAGCTCAGATTAGAGACCAGGTCAATGCCACACAGAGTTCTAGCAGCAGACACATCTCTAGAACAACTGTTAGGCCTCTTTCACACGACCGTTTTTTTTTTTTTTCGTTTTGCGGGCCGTTTTTTGCGGTCCGTATACGGTCCGTATACGGAACCATTCATTTCAATGGTTCCGCAAAAAAAACGGAATGTGTTCCGTATGCATTCCGTTTCCGTATTTCCGTTTTTCCGTTCCGTTGAAAGATAGAACATGTCCTATATTTGGCCATAAATCACGTTCCGTGGCTCCATTAAAGTCTATGGGTCCGCAAAAAAACTGAATGCATACGGAAATGCATCCGTATGTCTTCCGTATCCGTTCCGTTTTTTGCGGAACCATCTATTGAAAATGTTATGCCCAGCCCAATTTTTTATATGAAATTACTGTATTTGCCTTACGCAAAAACGGAACGGAACAACGGAACGGAAACGGAACAACAACGGAAGCAAAAAACGGAACAACGGATCCGTGAAAAACGGACCGCAAAACACTGAAATGGACATACTGTAGTGTGAAAGAGGCCTTAAGAGGAGACTGTGTGAATCAGGCCTTCATGGTAGAATATCTGCTAGGAAACCACTGCTAAGGACAGGCAACAAGCAGAAGAGACTTGTTTGGGCTAAAGAACAGAAGGAATGGACATTAGACCAGTGGAAATCTGTGCTTTGGTCTGATGAGTCCAAATTTGAGATCTTTGGTTCCAACCACCGTGTCTTTGTGCGACGCAGAAAAGGTGATTCCACATGTGTTAATTCATAGTTTTGATGCCTTCATAGTCATAAAAAAAAATTAAAACTCTTTGAATGAGAAGGTGTGTCCAAACTTTTGGTCTGTACTATATATATATATATATATATATATATATATTGTGAGGCAGTGACAGGCCTCAAAGCTGCTAGGGGAGATTCATGGAAGGAGTTTCTGTGTCTTCCCCATCAGTCATCGGGTCTGAGGCAGCACCATTTGCCACAATCAGTCTGGGATAAGAGCCCAGCCCAGACTGTCAGTCAGGGGAGAGAGTCTTTGTGCAACAGAGTCCTGCTGGAGGCTCTGGAAGAGTGGTCTCAGCCGGGCGGGCTAGGTGAGGTCTGGGAAACGACGGTCGCTAGGTCAGAGTCAGGCGGACTTCTGGGCCACAATCCCCCAAAGGTACTGGACTTGATACTACCTGAGAGGCTGGAAAAGCCGCATGTTGTTACCGTGAGTGAACGGCGCTTTAAGTAAGGAAGGGATATTTCCTGTTTAGTTAGAGCCCAGACAGGCAAAGTGTTATTTTATGTTTTGTTGTTCTGAAAATAAACCCCACGTTTGGTCCTGCAATCCAGCTGTTGTGGCGATAATTGTGAGAATAACCCCCGGAAAAGAGCTAATCCCTCACTATAAATATATATATATATATATATACATACAGACATATATACATATATACTACAGAGAACAGGATACTACTACAGATGGATCTGGATAGATTGGAGGCTTGGGCAGAGAAGTGGCAGATGAGGTTTAACATTGACAAATGTAAGGTTCTGCACATAGGAAGGAATATGCAAGTCACAGGTACACACTAAATGGTAAAACACTGGGTAACACTGACATGGAAAAGGACCTAGGAATTTTTGTGAACCACAAACTAAGCTGTAGAAACCAGTGTAAGGCAGCTGCTGCCATGGATTGCATCGAACGAGGCATAGATGCCCGTGATGAGAACATAGTTCTGCCACTTTACACATCACTAGTCAGACCACACATGGAGTAGTGTGTACAGTTCTGGGCTCCTGTGAACAAGGCAGACATAGCAGAGCTGGAGAAGGTCCAGAGGAGGGCAACTAAAGTAATAACTGGAATGGGGGAACTATAGTACCCTGAAAGATTCTCAACATTAGGGTTATTCACTTTAGAAAAAAGACGACTGAGGGGAGATCTATTAAGACCCTATGCACACAAACATATATTTTTCCGTGTCCGTTCCGTTTTTTGCGGACCATATACGGAACCATTCATTTCAGTGGGTCCGCAAAAAACCCCCATAAATTACTCCATGTGCATTCCATTTCCTTATGTCCGTATTTACGTTAAGCCAAAAAATTGAACATGTCCTATTATTGTTCGCATTATGGACAAGGATAGTACTGTTCTATCAGGGACCGGCTGTTCCGTTCCACAAAATACGGAATGCACACGGATGTCATCCATGTTTTTTGCGGATCCGTTGTTTGCGGACCGCAAAATACATACGGCCGTGTGCATGAGGCCTAACTACAGTCAGGTCCATAAATATTGGGACATCGGCACAATTCTAACATTTTTGGCTCTATACACCACCACAATGGATTTAAAATGAAACTAACAAGATGCGCTTTACCTGCAGACTGTCAGCTTCAATTTGAGGGTATTTACATCCAAATCAGGTGAACGGTGCAGGAATTACAGCAGTTTGCATATGTGCCTCCCACTTGTTAAGGGGCCAAAAGTAATGGGACAGAATAATAATCATAAATCAAACTTTCACTTTTTAATACTTGGTTGCAAATCCTTTGCAGTCAATTACAGCCTGAAGTCTGGAACGCATAGACATCACCAGACGCTGGGTTTCATCCCCGGTGATGCTCTGCCCGGCCTCTACTGCAACTGTCTTCAGTTCCTGCTTGTTCTTGGGGCATTTTCCCTTCAGTTTTGTCTTCAGCAAGTGAAATGCAGCTCAATCGGATTCAGGTGATTGACTCGGCCATTGCATAGCATTCCACTTCTTTCCCTTAAAAAACTCTTTGGTTGCTTTTGCAGTATGCTTTGGGTCATTGCCCATCTGCACTGTGAAGCGCCGTCCAATGAGTTCTGAAGCATTTGGCTGAATATGAGCAGATAATATTGCCCGAAACACTTCAGAATTCATCCTGCTGCTTTTGTCAGCAGTCACATCATCAATAAATACAAGAGAAGCAGTTCCATTGGCAGCCATACATGCCCACGCCATGACACCACCACCACCATGCTTCACCGATGAGGTGGTATGCTTAGGATCATGAGCAGTTCCTTTCCTTCTCCATACTCTTCTCTTCCCATCACTCTGGTAAAAGTTGATCTTGGTCTCATCTGTCCATAGGATGTTGTTCCAGAACTGTGAAGGCTTTTTTAGATGTTGTTTGGCAAACTCTAATCTGGCCTTCCTGTTTTTGAGGCTCACCAATGGTTTACATCTTGTGGTGAACCCTCTGTATTCACTCTGGTGAAGTCTTCTCCTTTATTGTTGACTTTGACACACATACACCTACCTCCTGGAGAGTGTTCTTGATCTGGCCAACTGTTGTGAAGGGAGTTTTCTTCACCAGGGAAAGAATTCTTCGGTCATCCACCACAGTGGTTTTCCGTGGTCTTCCGGGTCTTTTGGTGTTGCTGAGCTCACTGGTGCTTTCCTTCTTTTTAAGAATGTTACAAACAGTTGTTTTGGCCGCGCCTAATGTGTTTGCTATCTCTCTGATGGGTTTGTTGTGTTTTTTCAGCCTAATGATGGCTTCACTGATAGTGACAGCTCTTTGGATCTCATCTTGAGAGATGACAGATTCCAAATGAAAATAGCAGACTGGAAATGACCTCTGGACCTTTTATCTGCTCATTGTAATTGGGATAATGAGGGAATAACACACACCTGGCCATGGAACAGCCGAGAAGCCAAGTGTCCCATTACTTTTGGTCCCTTAACAAGTGGGAGGCACATATGCAAACGAGGGGACATCCTCTGCGTCTGGAGGAAAGAAGGTTTGTACACAAACATAGAAGAGGATTCTTTACGGTAAGAGCAGTGAGACT
The DNA here is from genome assembly GCF_014858855.1 of Bufo gargarizans. Taxonomy (NCBI): domain Eukaryota; kingdom Metazoa; phylum Chordata; class Amphibia; order Anura; family Bufonidae; genus Bufo; species Bufo gargarizans. Next base: position 10,633,516 of record NC_058085.1, read on the forward strand.
ATGGAGCTCTCTGCCTAAGGAGGTGGTGATGGGGAGTACAATAAAGGAATTCAGGAGGGGCCTGGATGTATTTCTGGAGTGTAATAATATTACAGGTTATAGCTACTAGAGAGGGGTCGCTGATCCAGGGAGTTATTCTGATGCCTGATTGGAGTCGGGAAGGAATTTTTTCCAGGATAACAGGCCGAACTGGATAGACAGAGGGCTTTTTTAGCCTATGTTACTATGTTACCATGCTGCACAGGCTTGTTTTAGGTACCAGAAAGCAAGTGAAAACTAAGACTTTGTAAAACATCTTTAATTAATGGGAGCAGGAAAGGTTGATAAAAGTTATGTGCTTTGGATGCAGGGAGAGGAAAGAGACAGATATTTTGTATCATACAGTAATAGGCAATTCTACCCTATAAAAGCATTTCAGTCCTACTTTTCCATCTTTTACTGTACACATCATACTTAATAAAACTGGCGAAAAAAGCACTAAAGTGAAATATATCTGTACTAATTCAATGAACAAGCCTAGTGCTTGTATATTTGTATTGAGCATAGCTCTCAGATCATGTATTTTTCTCCTTCCTTTATAAAAAGCTCATATAAAGGACGATAATAATAAGAGGACAGCAGTGAAGTGGTTCTTGTCCGTCTGAAAAGAAACTGCATCCAGTGTGAGTCTCACTTATCTTCCCCCAGTCAGTGCTGTTGTATAACAACCTAATAATACTTATTTTAAAGCCCGGCCTATGAGCAATGTTCTGTGAAAACAGAGAGAACGGAAAAAATAGAGAAAAAATAGAGGCCTAAAACGTGAGACACATAACTGCTATATTACTGCCTCATAGGTACAATAATATAACTACTATAATACAGTACTTCTCCTATGTACAAGAATATAACTACTACAATACTGCCCTTATGTACAAGAATATAACTACTATTATACCGCTCCTATGTACAATAATAAAACTACTATAATACTGCTCCTATGTACAAGAATATAACTACTATAATACTGTCTCCTATGTACAAGAATATAACTACTATAATACTGCTCCTACGTACAAGAATATAACTACTATAATACTGCTCCTATGTACAAGAATATAACTACTACAATACTGCCCTTATGTACAAGAATATAACTACTATTATACCGCTCATATGTACAATAATAAAACTACTATAATACTGCTCCTATGTACAAGAATATAACTGCTATGGGGCGGAGCCTGACAGCCGACCGGGACAGACGCATGTGAGAGAGCTCCTCTCCATGTGAGCCAGCAAACCAGTAAATTCTGCTATCTAGCCGTACAAGAATGGGCAAAGTAGGCAGATATATCCCCAGAGAAACACCAGAACGCTACAGGTTGGACAAAAATCCGCCAGAAATGGATAAATTCTTCCACAAGAGATCACCAGCCGCAAGTGCTGCTAAGATGGCGCCGCTTGAACAAGATGAGTGGCCACAAGACGCAGAAGGAGCGGAAGGCGTCTCTCCTGACACTGACACCCAGACCCGTGCGATTGCATCGGCACCCATCTCACGCCAGTTTATACAACAAGCTCTGACTACAGCACTGGCGCCGGTGATGCAGGAACTCACGGAGATTAAGAACGATGTGAAGCACATCGGGCACCGGGTGGACAAGTTGGAGCACAATCAGGCAGCCATATTAACTTTCGCTCATACCTTGGGCGACAACAGTGCAGCGATTGCCTCCTCGCTAGATACCGCTTTTGCTCTAATAGAAGACCAGGAAAATCGTAGCCGCCGGAAAAACATCAGGCTGCGTGGTCTCCCAGAGCTGGTGCCTCATGACGCACTACCAGAAGCGGCTGCCGCCATTTTCTCGGGCCTATTGGGAGCAGAGCGGGCTGCTGAGATTTGTGTGGAGCGAATCCACAGAGCGCTAAGGCCGAGGCCGAAAGACACAGACCCGCCTAGAGATGTAGTATGTGGTCTGCTACGATACATCGATACAGCTGCTATACTCAAAGCAGCCAGAGAGCAGAGGGAGCCGACGTATGAAGGAGCCAAGATCCTACTATATCAAGATCTAGCACCCTCGACCCTAAGCAAGAGGAGAATCCTGAGGCCACTAACAGAACATCTACGGGCGATCAAACTACCCTACAAGTGGCTATTTCCATTTGGACTAACTTTCTCTTCAGAGGGCAAGAGATGCACGATACGTGCCCCAGCGGACTTACCAGCAGCATGGTCCCTTCTTCAGACGCCTCCACTGGACATACCATCCTGGCTGCCGTCGGTTGACACAGGAGTTCCATTGCCTGACCTACCGGTGGAGCAGAAGTGGATCAGAGCAACGAATAAAAGGAAGCCCAACGTCAGGCCCTAAGCGACATACATGGTTTTTCAGCATTGCCTATGCTTACTGATGGCGATTGTTGGAAGCGGGAAGGCCGGCTAGGCCACACTATGGACGTTGATTTTTGATGCACCGCTCTGCAAGTATAATGTATAATTATCTATGTTTGCCTTTTTCATAGCCGTCGGTGAGACGCCTAGCCGCCGCCTCGTGGTCGGGTCCTGGACGGGGCCTGGCTGTGATGCTGCGGATGGGCCGCTCCATGGCGGGCTGACGCAGTTAGTTGAATATAGACGCTGTGGTACCCCCTTTCCTGGTTTTGATCCGGGAATGTAGTCACTTATATACATATTTAAAGCATATATTGGTGCCTTGGGGTTAAGGTTTATTAGTCTCCCTATAACATATGAACGGTGATATGGTGTGTTAGAGACAAAGTGTGGCCCTAGGGCCGGCCGGGCTAGGTTTTTACGCTGTTTAATATACTTGAGTCAGTTTGCTATGACTCATGGGACAGGTTGGCCTTCTCCCCCCGTACTGCCACCTGCCTTCAGTTCCTGATGGCACTCACCAGGGATCTACTGGCGCAGTCCTGGTGCAAGCGCCTTAGTACAGGCTGGCTTGAGCCATTCGCGCTTTGCCTTTTTCTGATGGGCTGCGCGTTAGGCACAAGTCACCCGACACACATGTTGGAGTTTTGCTCCACTTCTCAATTGTTTGTAGTGTTGTTCCTGTTAATGAGTTTCCCTGGTCACACACATGCATCTGATCTATTGCTCGCTCTAAAAAACCTAATCAGACGCTATCATGGCATTAATTAAATGTACGTCATTTAATGTCAGGGGGTTTAACACCCCGCAGAAGAGGTCACAAGTTATAAGGTTGATGAAGAAATTGCATACTGACATCTGTTTTCTGCAGGAATTGCACTTTAAGTCGGCGCATGCGCCTACCCTTCCCAGGACTTATTTTCGGCATTGGTTCACTAGTGAATATAGTAAGGCAGCTAGAGGTGTGGGCATTGCCATAGCTAAGAATGTCCCTTTTCAACTGATTTGTAAACAAGTAGACCCGGAAGGGCGCTATGTATTTGTGAAGGGTTCAATTGGTACCCAGGTAGTGACTCTTGCCAGCTTATATAGTCCTAACAGAGGTCAAGCAAAATGGCTCATTGGTACTCTGAAAACGTTTGCCTCCTTTGCAGAAGGGATAAGAATAATAGGGGGTGACTTAAATATGACGCTGAATCCCTTAATAGACACTTCAGATGGCATTTCACAATTAACTCAAATGGTCATAGGTAGGGTTAATAATTACCTTGCGGATGCTAACTTGGTGGATTCATGGAGACTGCTTCACCCTGTTGACAAAGATTTTTCATTCTTTTCAGCCCCACACAACACCTATAAGAGGCTGGACTATGTCCTGATCTCTGGCAGCTGTGCGGACAGGCTGGAGCAGTCCACCATTGAACCCATCACAGTTTCTGACCATGCCCCGGTGACGGCTTCACTCCAATTCCCAACTTTACCGATCCATGCTAGACAATGGCGGTTAAATGAAACACTCTTAGACAAACAATCGGACCTCACTACTCTCACTCAGAAACTGACCTTGTTTTTTAGGGAGAATTGCACGGAAGGCATGCCGCTCACGACCGTCTGGGAGACACACAAACAAGTCATGAGGGGGGAGCTCATTGCACTGGGCAGCAGAGTCAAAAAGGTCAGACAGGAGCACATCAATAGCCTGCTTAGGCAAATAGCTGATATTGAATCACTACATAAGAGGTCTAGAGCCATAGATGCCAGAGAGAAGTTATCAGTCCTACGTAAACAGCTGTTGGATCACCTAAATGTAGGCTATGCGAAGACGTACCAGTACTCGCAATTTCGCTTTTATTCTCATGGAGATAAAGGCACGAAACTCATGTCCGCTTTGCTTAAACAAAAAAAGGACTCTATGTATATTGCAGGCATTGACACAAAAGATGGCATTACTCTGCATAAAACGTCAGATATAGCCACTGAGTTCCAAAAATTTTATAGCGATCTTTATGGGCTCCCAGATGGAGTGGCAGGATCCGCTGAGGGAAGGGATACCATGATAGATAACTTCCTAAAACATTTGAAGCTGCCCACTTTAACCGAGGTAGAAGGTCAGGCTTTATTATCTCCTGTAACAGAGGAAGAAGTCACTAAGCTACTGGGTTCCATGCCGCTAGGGAAGAGCCCAGGACCAGACGGCTTCCCAGTGGGTTATTATAGAAAATTCTCTAAGGTACTGACTCCCTACTTGGCTGCCTGGTGCAATGAGCTTCTGAACGGATCCCAGCTACACAAGCAGTCCCTTGAGGCCACAGTCACTATCCTACCCAAACCAGGGAAGGACCCTAAATTATGTGGCAGCTACAGACCAATCTCGCTCCTAAACGTCGATATCAAGGTCTGGGCGAAACTTTTGGCTTCTAGGATAAGTGCTCTTCTCCCTAAACTTATAAACCCTGAACAAACAGGTTTTGTACCGGGCAGGGAAGGCAGCCACAATTCGTGCAGAATCCTGTCTATCATGCAGCTAGCTGTTAGGAAGAGAATTCCCCTGGTCCTGCTGGGTATAGATGCGGAGAAGGCCTTTGACCGGGTGAATTGGTCATACATGATGAGTACCTTACAAAAGTTCGGGTTTCCTCAACAATTCCGGAACGCTATCATGTCACTATATGGAGATCCAAGCGCCCGGATTAGGGTTAATGGCACTCTGTCACCTCCCTTCCCCATACGGAATGGGACGAGACAGGGTTGCCCGTTATCGCCTGCCCTATATATTAGTGATGGAGACATTGCTCCAATCTATTCGGGAACATCCTGGTATCAAGGGCATTAAACTGGAGAACAGTTCTACAGAACATCTTAATGCAGCCTACGCAGACGACCTTTTGGTTATGGTGACTAACCCGGTCGAGGCCTTCCCGCATCTGATAGCCCTGTTCGAACAGTATGGACAGGTGTCCAACTTTAAAGTAAACCACACGAAATCGGAGGCAATGAATGTGTCGGCACCAGTTAGCCAGATTAGCCTACTTAAATCCAATACTCCCTTTATATGGCAAACGTCTCACCTGTCCTACCTGGGTATCAAAATTCCTTGTAAGCTGGATAAATTGTTCCAACTAAACTATGCTACATTACTGAAGGACATACAACAACAGTTGCACACCCTGCGTATTCCATATGTATCATGGATGGGCCGGAAGAATATGCTGAAAGCATTTGTTATGCCTAAATTATTGTATACCATGCAGATGCTGCCTGTCTTTCTTCCCTCCTCCTTCTTTACGCAAATTAGACGACTCCTTAGCACGTTCCTTTGGAGGGGGGGGGGAGCGAGACTGGCGCATCACATGTTAATACTGAGGAAGGCTCAAGGAGGGATGGCTTTACCAGATGCTTATCAGTATTATAGAGCCATACACTTGAAGAGATGGCTTTATATCCATGCCCCGTGGTCCAACACCCTGAGTAGAGAACTAGAGATAGCACAACTTGACAGGAAGCAGAGGGCGGGTTTATGGGGCCTGAATTCCTCTTCACTACACTCCCATGTGCTGCTCAAAGGCACGGCAGCGGTGGTGAGACAACTGAACAAAGATAAATACTTGTTATCTGCTCCATCTTCACTGATGCCAGCTGACCTAGCTCCATTCCTAGTTAGACCCACTGCAGAAAATATATCGCCAGCGTGGAACAGATTGCAATCTTACACCATAACAGAATTCCTAGATGGGGCATCAAAGGCTCTTCATGACCAACACCCCATGAATAGCGTCTTATCAGCCTGCCATTTTCTGGACTCCATTGAGTTTAATTCGGTCAGCAAACCATTATTAAAAGATAGGAAGAGTAAAGCAGAAACCACTTGGTTTGAAAAGTTAATACATTTAGAGTCCCCCCCCAATAAACTAATATCTAAACTGTACCTGGCACTTAATGTCCAAAACCCTGTAGGGATCCCAAATTATATAAAAACCTGGGCCACAGAACTAGACTTAAAATTCTCGGAAACTGACATACTACGTATTCATGCACACTCACATGGGTTTTCCAGATGTGTGAGGGTGCAGGAGCACTCATACAAGCTACTGACTCAATGGTACCAGACTCCGAAACAATTATTCATTAAAGGTCTCTGCACATCTGATCTGTGCTGGAGGTGTAAGGAGGCGAGTGGATCGCAAACCCATATATTTTGGTCGTGCCCAAAAATACGGGGATATTGGGAGGGAGTATCGGGGGTGATCAATGAAGTCATGAATAAAAACATTCGACTGTCACCAGAATTGGTGCTCCTCTGGCTTCCCACACCAGCCTTGTTTCCGTCCAAAGCGAGTTTACCTACACATCTAATACAAGCAGCGAGACTCCTAATACCACAAAAATGGCTCAGTGAGGAACCACCTACACTCTCACATTGGGAGACAAAGGTGGATCAGATATGTAGAATGGAGGAGCTAGCTGGCTGGGAAATCAGGAGGCACGAAAAATTCTTGAAAACATGGTCCCCATGGTTGACTTATAGGAACCAGAGGATGGGTTCTCAGGCCCAATAAGACGAAAGGCGATTAGTATAGTCTTCATACCATAGTTTCATACCGTGACCTTTAAAAATTGGAGCTGTCTACATAGCGTTCATAGGTAGAGTGCATATAAAAAGCATTTGAAATATGTGTGTACAGGAGGGTCTCCCCAAGGAGATCTCAACACCCAAGTTCCCTTCCCTCCACGTTGAGGGGTCACAGTTCATCCCCCCCTCCCCTCTTTACCCCCCTTTCTCCTGTTTAGAATGTTACCTCCTCCTCGCCGTCGAAACTGTAAAGGTACACGTGGGATCAATTTAAGAGCTCTAAGGGTCCCTCAGTGTTGTCTAACCTACGCAGGGGTACATGATGCTAATTTATGTTGGACACATATATGTGATCGCTCTGTGAGTTTAACAGGATCTTAGATACTTATGAACATGCATAACGGGTGCTATTTATGTTACAATTTTCGGCAACTTGACTGGATGTATTTTGTATTTGATCGCATGCATCACCTGTAACGAAGTGTACTGTCTATGTAATACTTGAGTTTGTCTGGCGACTTATGGAAATGGAATGTTCTGACAATGTTTTGATGGTTTTTACTGCATCAATAAAAAGAAATTTGACAAAGAATATAACTACTATAATACTGTCTCCTATGTACAAGAATATAACTACTATAATACTGCTCCTACGTACAAGAATATAACTACTATAATACTGCTCCTATGTACAAGAATATAACTACTATAATACTGCTCCTATGTACAAGAATATAACTACTATAATACTGCCCCTATGTACAAGAATATAACTACTATAGTACTGCTCCTATGTACAAGAATATAACTACTATAATACTGTCTCCTATGTACAAGAATATAACTACTGTAATACTGCTCCTATGTACAAGAATATAACAACTATAATACTGCTCCTATATACAATAATATATCTACTATAATACTGCTCCTATGTACAAGAATATAACAACTATAATACTGCTCCTATGTACAAGAATATAACTACTATAATACTGCTCCTATGTACAACAATATAACTACTATAATACTGCTCCTATATACAATAATATAACTACTATAATACTGCTCCTATGTACAAGAATATAACTACTATAATACTGCTCCTATGGACAAGATTATACTATACTACTAATGATATTATTTATATACACAGATACACTATTGTCTTTGTTGGTCTTCCTCATTCTGTTATATAGTATATGCCTCTCTGGTCATTGCCTATGTTGCTCTCCAGGAGACTATTAACATAGCACCTGGGGATTGGAAAATTTTAACTTTGGTTTACAGATAAATAATCGAATTTCTTAAAAATTTAATAAAGTTTGATCCATCCAATTTTTAAAACATTCAATATGTGTCAAAATCAATTCTGCACGAATCAAACATACTCCAATGTCCCTGAAAATTGGTTTTGGCACTCTGAGGTTTCCAAGGATCTTTTCTTTCTCTATTTTTGTATTTTTTATGAATTTTTGCTCCCCCCTCCCTCTTCCTTTTAAGCTCCTGAACACAATGACCGCAATAGCAAATAATGTCAGAGTGACACTGATATACAGATTTATGGGCAAGCACATGATTGACAGTGTTATCAAACAACGTGTTTAAAAACACACCGCATCTGCACGTGTTCTGCTTTTTCATATTCTAAATTGAGATGAGCGAATTTCTCAAACATTTATTTCGGTTGGTTCGCCGAGTTTTCCCAAAAGATTTGATTCGATCTGAATTTATTTGTGGCGAATCGCGTTAAAAAACAGCTATTTCCCGGCTGCAGTAGAACACTGTGCCGTGCAGTAACACAATAAGGGAGTCTGCTGTGGTAGTGAAACAATACTGTGAGTTAGTAATCCATCAGTATTACTAAAGCCCCAAAAAACTGTGGATGACATAAGAATGGAATATTTGCATGTCTTCTGTGTTTTGTACCCACTCCTGTTTTAGGCTACCAAATCATAAGCCAATTCTGATACAAAATAGGGACCATGTCATACAGGCCTTATAGCTGCTACACAGACAGGATCCGTTGTGCGTCTAAATATTCTTCCTTCTAACAGATCAGAAGAAGGGTCAAATAAAAAATGATGTCAACCAGGCCAAAAAAGGCAAAATAGTGGCCCAGTCATGAAGTGGGCAGTGTGGGTACAGCATGAGAAGTCCACAAAGTGGCCCAATGACAGAGTAGTAAGGTGACAGCAGCATGAGGAGACCAAAGAGTGGCCCAGTGACATAGTGGTGAGGTGGCAGCAGCATGAGGAGACCACAGAGTGGCCCAGTGACATAGTGGGGAGGTGGCATCAGCATGAGGAGACCACAGAGTGGTGATGTGGCAGCAGCATGAGGAGATGACAGATTGGCCCAGTAACATAGTGTTGAGGTAGCAACAGCTTGAAGAGACCACAGAGTGGTGATGTGGCAGCAGCATGAGGAGACCACAGAGTGTTCAGGTGGCAGCAGCATGAGGAGACTACAGAGTGGCCCAGTGACAGAGTTTGGAGGTGGCAGCAGCCTGAGTAGACCACAGAGTGGTGATGTAGCAGCAGCATGAGGAGACTACAGAGTGGCCCAGTGACAGAGAGGGGAGGTGGCAGCAGCATGAGGAGACCGCAGAGTGGCCCAGTGACATAGTGTTGAGGTGGCGGCAGCATGAGGAGACCACAGAGTGGTGAGGTTGTAGCAGCATGAGGAGACCACAAAGTGGTGAGGTGGCAGCCAAATGAGGAGACCACAGAGTGGGGAGGTGGGGGGCAATACCAGTAACAGCTGAAGATGGTGGGTGGCAGTAGGAGCACCTGGCAGCAGGTGTGGCATCAGGCGGGTGGCAGCATCAGAATAGTAGCTGAAGCAGGTAGCCAGAAGAAGCAGGTCTTTATTGACAAAGTGTAGGTGTGGCACCATGGAAGTTCTAGTCTGATGCATCAGGCCCATGTGTTTGAAAATCCTGGCTGATCCATGCCTGATTCATCTTCACAAAGGTCAGTTTCTCCACATTTTGGGTGGACAGGCGAATTCTCCTTGGGATATCTATGGGCCCCTCTGCACTAAACACCCGCTCTGATGCCACACTGCTGGCCGAGCAGGAAAGCTTGTCCAGTGCAAACTCCGCCAGTTGCGGACACAAATCAAGTTTGGCTGCCCAGTAGTCCAGGGAATCTTCGATGTGGGTTGACAGGGTGCACTCCAAGTACAGGTGAAACTCGAAAAATTTGAATATTGTGCAAAGTTAATTTATTTCAGTAATGCAACTTAAAAGTTAAAACTAACATATAAGATAGACTCATTACAGGCAAATCGAGATATTTCAAGCCTTTTTTTTTAAATAATTTGGATGATTATGGCTTACAGCTTATAAAAACCCCAAAGTCTCAATTTTGAGGTACCCTTTGCTCAGGGGGTATGGATTAATTAGCTGACTAGAGTGTGACACTTTGAGCCTAGAATATTGAACCTTTTTACAATATTCAAATTTTAAGTTGCATTACTGAAATAAATGAACTTTTGCACGATATTCAAATTTTTCGAGTTTCACCTGTATGCCACAACCTTCCTTGTTCAGGTTCTGCTCTATATCTTGCTGCTGCTGGTGGTGAGTAGTTTCTTCGGTAGGCAGGTAAAGAAAACTGCTCATCAGCGACTCTAGACTTAAGTTGCTGCTGATAGAGCTGGTACTGCTTCTGCCCCCCCACCCTGCCAGCCATGGCAGTGGAACGTGAGCACAGAGGGCCCCCTTTCCCCGGTCAGACCTGCATGAGGATGGGTGATGGCGCACATAGGCAGCGGCCAACTGACTACATAAGATGTCTCGATAGTAGTTTAGTTTGTCTTCCCTATCGGCGGGTATAAAAAAGGCCCCCATTTTGGACCGGTAGCGAGGGTCTAATATGGTGGAGATCCAGTAGTCATTCCTCTGCATAATGGTGACAATTTTGCGGTCACTACTCAAGCAACTGAGCATGCATCGGGCCATTTGCGCAAGTGACTCGGAGGGACTCCCTGTCTCCATCTACTCTGCATGCACCCACGGTGTGTCTGGGTCCTCTGCCTCATCTCCCTGTAGCTCCGCCGGCTGCTCCTGCTCCTCCTCTCCTGTCACCCGTGTAGAAAAACCACCCATTTCTCTACGCATTGCTTGTGCTCAAATGTCCTCCTCCTCTAGTTGAGCCCCCACAGGGCTCATGTGGCCGTGAGATGTAGTCGCCACGTCTCCTGTCCCCTGGCCAGACAGATTTAGCAGCATGTGCTCCAGGACAAAAATCAGTGGAATGACGTTCATCCCGTAGTCCTGGCGACTTACAAATAAAGTGGCCTCCTCAAAGGGCCCGAGCAAACGGCAGGTTTCACGCATGTGTAATGACCCAGAGTGCCATTACCACTCCGCACCCCGCTACTGTCTCCTATGGGATAACACAATGTCATCTTATGCATTTATTGCAGGTCCTATACAATGTGTATTGCTATTCCTATGTAATTTTAAATGTAAATGTAATGTACCTGGTTCACCAGAAGGGGGCAGCAAGCATGGCAGAGCTTCATTTGCAGAGGATGGAACCTTCTTTCCATTCTAGTTCTCCCTCTAAAAAGGGGAGGGTGCTAGTTAGAGGTCAGTGGAGAGTACCCCCTGCTAAGGGAAGGAAGCAGGTCCACGTCCCTGCTGGACGTGTCCTGCCTAATCCTCAGAGCACCTTCAGCTCTGCTGGATATAGAGGCCACAGCTTGAAGCCTCAGAAGCCAGGAGGAGTTTTTTCTGGACAAATCTAGAGACAGACTACAGAGAAAAGTTGCAGCATACAGAAGTAGCAAAGTTATATTGCTACCCTGTGAGTACAGCAGAGCCAGAAAGCAACAGATGTAGCAGAGTTGATTTCCTGCCAGAGTAGAAGCTAAAGCCTGCTGGGACCACGATAAAGTCTATATAAGTGGCTCTGCCCGCTTCCCAGATGCCTCAGTGTCAAGTTCTTGTGTCCTGTTAAGGTTCCCGATATCTGCTTGTGTTCCTGTGTTCCTGACTCGAACTTGTATTCCTGGAATCCGCTACCTGTTTGATCCCTGCCTGCTTGCCTTGACTCTCCTGTTGCCGAGCCGGATCACCTGACCTGTACCTGCGCCGCCTGGCCTGACCTGTACCTGCGCCGCCTGGCCTGACCTGTTGCCTGTTTGAGTTCGCCTCTGCCTCATCCTTTGGTCCTGCATTGTTGCTCCTGGTTATGACTCAGCCTGCTGACAACGCCTGTACCTCTGGTACCTTGCTCAGGTACCTCCTGGCCTGCCTGGACCAGCTGCCCTTGTGCCAATCCTCCTCAAGAGGTAGCGACCTGGTGTTCCCCTCAGGAAAGTCTATCCCCACCATCAGGGGTACTGTGAAGATCGAGGAGTTCACTTAGACAACACCCTCAGAGGAGGTAGGACACGTGGACAACCTGACAGAATCTTGCCCTTCTGATGGGCTGATTACTCCCAGTGTCATCTGACCCTTCATCTTCCCGTATGTTTTCCCTGCAAATTTGTAGACATTTTTTTCTGAAATTCGTAATAAATTTGATTCATTTAGAATCAATTTGCTCATCTGTACTCTGGTTTCTTCTTAGATTTGTTCTCACTCATGCTGGGCTTTCTCTTGGGACGCTCTCTGCTGCATTGTGAACAAATCATAACCGGATTAGTCACATACAAAGCCGTATTTATTGCATATTTTCACAACATTATTATTTTCCTGAGCAGCCGGTAAATTTTTCCCTGACACCCCGTCATACGGCCAGGAAGAAAATTGAAAGCTCCTGTGTGGAAAGTAGTAATCAAGTGTAAAATAACATTGGGACTCATCTCCTGAAGACTGACGTGCTACACATCGGTCTAAAGCCAGCTGCACTAAGTTGCAACTAGTTTTTTAAGATGTGCAGGTCTCTTGTCAATTGTGTCGAATCTGTGATTTACAATTTTTTTACAATTTTTTTTATTCTTCTGTGGCTTGTAGTTCTTTTGGAAGATGCTCCCAAGTTCACCCTGGGTCCTCTTTTTAGGCACTTTTTCTTAGATGGTATTTGAACTTGTAATATATGGACTGTATTTTTCGCCCCATAAGACGCCCTTCCCCCCCCAAAAAAAGTGGGGGGAAAATGCCCCTGCGTCTTATGGGTCGAATGCTTCCATTTTACATCGCAGTCTGCGATGCTGCAGCATAGCAGACTGCGATGTATGAACCGGGAGAGAAGAGGGGCTGGAGTCCGGAACTAGTGGCGGGGCCCGATGCAGTCACGGTACTCTTACACCGGGCCTCGCCGATCACCGCAGTATTTATAAACATTAATCCATATCCTGTTAATAGGTTTAACTAAAGCTGCGCTCTCCCCATTCCCCTGTATCAGTACAGCACTTACGAACAAGCTTCCATAGCAGGCAAAGTGGACGGCAGCAGTAACGTCACTCACTGACGTTGCGCGCCTGCTCCTCCCACTTTATGAATGAAGCAGGCGGAGCAGGCGCGCGACGTCAGTGAGTTATGAGGGGGATCTGTGGATGACATATAGCAGTGTCATCCACAGATCCCCCCCATAACAGTGCCATCCACAGATCCCCCACCCCATAACAATGCCATCCACAGATCCCCCACCCCATAACAATGCCATCCACAGATCCCCCACCCCATAACAATGCCATCCACAGATCCCCCACCCCATAACAATGCCATCCACAGATCCCCCACCACATAGCAATACCATCCACAGATGCCACATAACAGTGCCATCCACAGATCCCCCATAACAGTGCTATCCACAGGTCCCCCACATGACGGTGCGTCATCCACAGATCCCCCATAAGAGTGTCATGCACAGACCACCATTAATTCAAAACCCACCAAAAGCACACCTTTTGGTTAAAAAAATATTTTTTCTTATTTTCCTCCTCAAAAACCTAAGTGCGTCTTATAGGTCAGTGCGTCTTATAGGGCGAAAAATACGGTATATGCCATGGACATTTTTACATTGTTGCATTGATGTCTGTTTTTATTACTGTTTTTGGAATTGAGAAGCTATTTCATGTGAGATGTATGGGACATGCCTTGTATGCCCTGGAAGAAGCCTAGCCGGGACTTGGCACACCGCAGGATCCTGATGATGAGCTTGTAGATCTTTGTGTCCTGTGTAATAAAGCAGAGCAGATCGCTTTTAGAGGTTGCAGAGCTGCAATATGATTACATTTACTGTGCCTGAAGGGAGCAGGGCTAACTTGGAGCACCTTTGGGTAACACTACAAGTCACAGCAGCATCATAAGAGTCATAGAAACACGCACCAATTTCCAGTTAAGGTAATATTGGACAACACCTCCTGGAAAAGAAGACAAAGAGAACTTTCTTCTTCTGACATCAACGAGCGGTGAAGATGCATCTTTCATTTTTTTTATTGTTTCATAAGTCTCTTTGAACTTGGCTGTTCTTTATTTCAGCTTTGTCGCTTTTAAAACATTCTTCAGATTGTTTTTTTATTCTTTTGTGCATTTTTTATTGTTGCTTTCAAAGATCAAACGTTGGTCAATTCTGCACTGAAAGGGGAAGAATGGGATTGCCTAAAGGTTGACCGCTTGGACTATGGCTGCCCAGCAATTTATTTCTTTTGTCCCTCTTTTTGATTCATTATGATCATCAGACTACGGAACCTCTTAAATACAGTCAGGATTTTTTATTTTTTTTTCCTACTACCTTTGGTTCTACCGTGAAGCTCACATCAAGATGTCCTCTGACCTCCTTGTATATTCATTAGATCTGAAATGCAGTAGAGCCAGTTTTGATCATTTTCTTCGAGACTCGGCATCAATTATTTTTTCGGCTCAAAGTGCCACTTACGAATGCCGTCCCTACTCTATAATAAAGATTCATCAGACCTTCGTAATTGCAACTTTAAATAACAGCTATTGAAATATATTAGCATGCTCTTAACTCGTGTTACTTAGTGAAATTGTTAGCCCACTAGTCATGCAATCAACTTAAAAAGAGACGTGGGCAAATGTGAGTGCTATGAATACTGGGTCTTGATTTTCGTAATCTGTATCTATATCAGCCTGTGGCTCTAATTTTTGTAATTTTTTTTTCACTCTCCAGATATTTATTACAGATCTTGTAATAATAGTTATACAAAAGACTGAATTCTTGAAGGTCACATTGTCAAAATGTGTCCTTCAGGTTTGCTTTAATTATTTAGTTTTATGCCGCATTTCTACATGATTTGGCCAGGGGTGTAACTACCATAGCGGCAGACCATGCGACTGCTATGGGGCCCAGGGCAAGAGGGGGCCCAGTTGGGAGCATCTCTAGTGATGATCGAGCATGTTCGGCCAAACACCAGTTCGGCTCAAGCATCGCGATGCTCGGCACATCACAGTGTTCGGCCAAATGCCGCGTGTGCTCAAGCGCGATGCTCGAGTCTCCTCCCCGCATGTTTGTTGGTTGCTACGCAGCCAATAAATGTGCAGGTAAGTACTGCCACTCACTGTAATGCCATAGCCATGTTGGTTACTGGCATTACAGTGATTGGCTGTCCGGAACGCATCATCGGGTGTTATAAAGAACCCAATGACACGTGGTTCGGCTCAGTCTTAGTCAGGGAGAGCTGTGCTGTGGAAGGGACAGATTGTGTAGGGAATTGAAATTAATTTTTTGGTTAGGCAGGGTTGGTGTTAGAGACCCAAAAGTCATTTTAAGGACTATTGTCGTGTCCGGCAGCAATATATATTTTTAGCGCAACCTGTAGACAGCGACATTATCTGCGCGACATCTCCTGTGTAACGTGTGCGCAGCCTAAAAATATCTGTGACATCCTATGTACTTTTACCATAGATGGTGTCCGCTGGGGACAGTTACATTACCTGCGCTACATCTCCTGTGTAACGTTTGCGCATCCTAAAAATATCTGGGACATCCAGTGTACCTTTTCCGTAGACGCTGCGAACAGTGACATTATCTGCGCTACATCTCCTGTTTAATGTGTGCGCATACTAAAAATATCTGTGACATTCAGTGTACTTTTTACGTAGACGGTGTCTACTGCGGACAGTTATATTACCTGCGCTACATCTCCTGTGTAACGTTAGCGCATCATAAATATCAGTGATATTCCCTGTAATTTTTTATTAGCCTCTGGTGACAGTGACATTACCTGCACTAAATAATCTGTATAACGTTTGCGCATCATAAATATCTGTGACATTCAGTAAAAAAAATTCGCTGCTGGTGGCAGCGACATTACCTGTGCTACATCTCAGTGACATTCAGTTTAATTTATTTGCGCATACACTTAAAAAACCTGCTCTACTGTACGTGTGACATACTTGCAAGCATATATACCATTTAATATGCAGAAGGCGAGCAGTAAAGGACGGGGAAGTGGCCGTGCTGCTGATGGTGCACGCAGAGACCATGCCCCTGGGCGTGGTGAAACTGTACCTGCTGCCAGAGCACAAGAAACACACTCATCCACGATACCTAGCTTCATGCCCCAGTTTGCAGGGCGGCGCAGGACACCACTCTCGATGTCACACCAGTGCGACCAAATGGTCGGTTGGATTGCAGAAGATAATGCTTCCAGTCAGTTAAGCACCACCCTGTCTTCCATAAAGTCCAGTCTCAGTAGCCAAGTATCTGGTCATCAGAATCCTCACCCTGATCCTCCTTCCACCCACCATGGAGAGTCTTTGCAAACAAGTGATCCCACACTTGGATATTCCGAGGAGCTCTTTTAATCGCCATTCCTTGATTTGGGCCTCTTGCCAAGCCCGCTTGAAGAGGGACATGAGGAGATCGTGTACACTGATGCCCAAACTCTTGAGCATCCACAGTCACAAGAAGATGACGGTGGGGAATGGCAATTAGTGTTTCACAAGGTGGATGATGATGATGAGACACAGTTGCCAATAAGTCAACGGCAATTAGTTTCTCAAGAGGTTGATGATGAGGATGAGACACAGTTGTCAATAACTGAGGTTGTTGTGAGGTCAACAAGTCAGGAGGATGACCAGAGTGAGGAAGTTGTGGACGATGAAATCACTGACCCAACCTGGGAAGGTGGCAATGCGAGTGAAGACAGCAGTACAGAGGAGGAGGGATCCGCAGCACTGCAACAGGCTAGAAGAGGCAGTGGGGTGGCAAAAGGGAGAAGGCGAGCCACGCCAAACAGGCCCACAACTGTTCCCCGGAGCACCCCCTTGTGGCAATCTCCCTTGCCAAGGGGTAGGTGTTCCGCAGTCTTGCGCTTTTTTAAGGAAAGTGCGGATGATAATAGAATTGTCATTTGCAACCTGTGCTGTACCAAAATGAGCAGTGGCGTGAACACTAGCAACCTCACTACCACCAGCATGATCCGCCACATGGCATCAAAGCACACTAATAGGTGGGCCGAACGCCTGGGTCCACAATCTGTGTCTGCGGGTAACACCACTGCCTCCTCTTCCCCTGTGTTACATGCTGGCCAATCCCCTGTCCAAGACGCAGGCCCGGATGCCTCCCGCCCTGCACCTGGACCTTCGCAAGCACCATCAGCGACCACATCCACTTCTGTGTCCCAGCGCAGCGTACAGATGCCACCCACCCACAGGCCATAGCACTAAATGCGCACCTTTCCAAATTACATGCCCTGGAAATGTTGCCATTTAGGCTTGTGGACACTGAGGCTTTCTGCAGCCTCGTTACTCAGTCCCCAGCCAATATTTCTCACGGTGTGTAGCCTTACACCAGCATGTGTCCTGTAACATCACCCGTGCCCGGGACCAACGCAGTTATTGGGAAGGTCCACTTACCGAATGACACATGGACAAGTGCTTTTGGCCAGGGACGCTACATTTCCCTGATGGCACCCTGGGTGAATGTTGTGGAAGCCGGGAGCGAGTCGTACCCTGGGATGGCACAGGTTCTACCAACGTACCAACGCCAAGGATTGTGGGCCCTAGCACCTTCAGGATTTCCGCCACCACCTACATTAGTGGATGCAACCCCCCCTTTCTCCTCCACCTCCACTTCCACCTCTGAATTATCATCTTGCAGCACCAGTCAGCCATCAGTCAATAGCTGGAATCAGTGTAGCACTGCAGTGGGAAAGCGGCAACAGGCCGGGCTTAAACTAATATGTTTAGGTGACAAACAGCACACCACCGTAGAGCTGTGGCAGGGGATAAGAGACCAGACTGAACTGTAACCGTAACTTGGTGGCAGCTTTGGAGCTCGGCAAGCTCACACACATACCAAGCCAACGTGTTCAACTTAGTGGTTCAGCGGTTTGCCCATTTCTGCAAGCCATCGACAGCTTCCGCCGGTCTGGCAATGATGCAGCAGCGCTTTCAATTGGCAGATCACCGACTGCTGTGTGACGTGAGCACGCGCTGGAACTCCATGTTCCACATGTTGGCCAGGCTTTGTGAGCAGCAGAGGGCAGTAGTGGAATACCAGCTGCAACATGGTTGTCGCCTTTCCAGTCAGCTTCCGCTCTTCAACAGTGAGGAGTGGGCATGGATGTCTGACCTCTGTGAGGTTTTACGCAACTTTGAGAAATCAACACAGATGGTGATCAGCGATAACGCTATTATTAGCGTAACCATCCCACTTCTGTGTCTACTGAAATGCTCACTGCTCACAATTAAGGTGGACGCTTTGCATGTGGAAGAGGTGGAAATGGGGGAAGACAGTACACACGGTGATAGCCAGACCATCCTCAGTTCATCTTATCGGCGCAAATTGGATGATGATGAGGAGGAGGAGCAGGAGAAGGTTGCCTCCTCTACAGAGGGTAGTACCCACAGCAGGTTTATTCCATCTGTTCAGCGTGGATAGGCCAAAGAGGATGAGGAGATTGAGAGTGATCCTCCTGATGAGGACAGCAAAATCTTGCCTGTTGGGACTCTGGCACACACGGCTGACTTTATTTTATGCTGCCTTTCCCGTGACCCTCACGTTATACGCATTTTGGCCAACACCAATTACTGGTTGTTCACCCTTCTCGACCCCCACTACAAAGAGAACTTCTCATCTCTCATTCCTGTGGTGGAGAGGACGAGCAAAATGGTGCAATAGCAGAAGGTCCTTGTGGAAAAATTGCTCCAAAAATTTCCATCTGACAACACTGGCGGTAGTTCCTTGGGCAACCAAGGAGGGGAGACGAGGGGAACACACATCAGTTCTAACAGAGGCAAGGCAACACTCTCCAAGGCCTGGGACAGTTTCATGACACCCCGCCAGCACCCTCACCCTGATGCGCGGCCTAGTGTCACAAGGAGAGAAAAGTTTTGGAAGATGGTGAAGGAGTACGTAGCAGACCGTGTAAGCATTCTCAATGATCCCTCTGTGCCTTACAACTATTGGGTGTCAAAGCTGGACACATTGCACAAACTGGCCTCTACGCCTTGGAGGTGCTGGCCTGCCCTGCCGCCAGCGTGTTTTTAGTGCTGCTGGGGGCATAATAACTGATAAGCACATCCGCCTGTCAACTTAAAAAATGCTGACCGGTTGACTCAAAATGAACAAGGTCTGGATTGCCCCTGACTTCTCTACTCCACCAGAGGAAAGCGGCTGAACATAAAGGCACTTTAAATGTGGCTTTTATGGTGTATTGAATACACTGTATTCCCATGCACGCCTTCCACCACAAGGGTACATGGTTCAATCTCGCTTTTCTCCTCCTCCTCCATCATATCAACATGCTTATTAGGCTGCCCTCACTCCTAATGTTTTTGATGGTCAGCTCAGCAGCAGGCCCTCGTTCATAATTTTTTCCACGGTCAGATCAGCAGCAGGCACTCGCCCATAATGTTTTAAAAAGTCAGCTCAGCAGCAGACCCTCACCCCTAATTTTTTAGATGGTCAGATCAGCAGCAGGTCTGCAGGAGTAGGGGGAGAGAAGCGCTGTGAGCGCTGTACAGTACCTACCCCTCCTCCTGCTCGCTCTTCTCAGGGCCGGCGCTGCTGTGTCCTGGCTGCCTGCAGCATCAGGACGTATAGAGCGTGCTCTGACCTGACGCTACAGGAGGTCAGGGGACTGCAGAGCAGGCCCTGAGAATAGAAGACAGCCAGGACAGGGAGAGTTGCGGCAGGAGAGGTAAGTTACTTTATTATTGTACAGTCTGATATGGAGGTCTAATGAGGGGTCTGGAGTGGTCTATAGGAGATCTGGAGGTCTGACTTGGGGGGATCTGGAGGTCTGACAGGGGTCTGGAGGTCTGACTGGGGGGAGATCTGAAGAGGTCTGACTGGGCGATCTGAGAGGTCTGACTATGGGGTCTGGAGAGGTCTAATGGGGGTCTGATTGGGGGTCTGGAGAGGTCTAATGAGGGTCTGGAGGTCTAATGGGGGTCAGATATGGGGGTCTGGAGGTGTAATGGGGGTCTGGGGGTCTAGTGGGAGTCTGGAGGTCTGATATGGAGGTTTGGTCTGAGGTCTGATATGGGGGTCTGGGGATCTGATATGGGGGTCTGGAGGTCTAGTGGGAGTCTGGAGGTCTGATATGGAGGTTTGGTCTGAGGTCTGATATGGGGGTCTGGAGATCTGATATGGGGGTCTGCAGGTCTGACAGGGGTTTGGAGGTCTAATGGGGGTCTGATTGGGGGGTATGGAGGTCTATTGGGGTATTATATGGGGGTTTGGAGGTCTAATGGGGGTATTATATGGGGGTCTGGAGGTATAATGGGGATCTTATATGGGGGTCTGGAGGTCTAATTGGGGTCTTATATGAGGTCTGATATTGGGTCAGGGTCTTACATAGAGGTCTAATGGGGGTCTGATCTGAGGTCTAAAACTGCGGTCCTATATGGCATCTGACATAGAGGTCTAAAGGGTGTTTGGTTTGAGATTTAGGGTTTTATATGGGGGTCTGATCTGAAAGGAAGGGGGGATTTTTTTTTGTGCTAGCGCACAATATAAAGGGGTGTTTTTGTACTGACTCATCTGTGTACCAGTATTTTCAGGGGGACTGTTTCTGCAGGAAAGTATTGGGGAGCAAAGTGGGCACAGTATTAGGGGTGGCATGATGGGGTGTTAAGAAGGTGAGGAGGGAGATGGAAAAGTAGGAAAATTAGATGTCTGTTCGTTAAACTCTGCAGAGACGCGGCTGAAAGAAGTCACTATGGCGGTCTGGTCTGACAGGAGAAGAAGAGGAAAGAGAATATCTACATCAGAGAGGATACGCCACTCGATGTAAGAGGTACATATGTGGCGCTGTATGACCCTGTATGTTCTGTAGCGCTGTATGTAATGTTTTCCAAGTATCTCTTTAAAGGGGTTGTCCGTTTTTTTGGGGGGGGTTTTTGTACTAGCGCTGCCTTCTCTGCTCTGTTTACCTGCTCATCACTGCAAATGCTACGGCGAGCAGGTGAACAGAGCAGAGAAAGCAGCTCTCATATGAGCGCTGCCATCTCTTCAAACAGCTGATCGTTGGGGGTGCCGGAGGACCCCGGCTGATCTGGTATTGATGACCTATCCTGAGGTTAGGTCATCAGTAGTAAAAAGAGGACAACCCCTTTAACAGTAGGACTGGAGGGAAGGGGTTAGGTTGAGAATTTGGCATGGGGGGGGCGTTTCAATATTTGCCTTGGGTAGCAGAAAAGCTAGGTGTACCAACGCAGAGTAAAGGGGGGGGCCCAAGCTGAACTCTTGCACCAGGACCCATGAGCCTTTAGCTACGCCCCTGTACACAACAAAGCTGAAATATCAGAAACAGAAAGCGGAAACTGCTGCCCTTTGTGCATTCTCCAGTGACTAGTTTGAAAGCCATATGGAAAGTTACATAAAAGAAACACCAAAATATGTTTGTAATAAAAGATTAATTAAATAATCTTTAATTTTCTGATTATGCATTCACTTTAAGAGGCAACGAACAAAAAGCAAAACGTACTAGGAGTAGGGGACGTATAATGAACTGCCGATGACCTACAAAAGTAGGTGGAGAATCAGCAATCCGGAGTTTGGTTTGTGATGACAGAGGAACTAGGTTTTATATGTTCAGTACATAATGAATGACTTGAACATGGAAAATGAGCATGGAGTAAGGATCGGGCAAAGGATTGTAGACACTTAATTACCTTCCATGGGACAGGAGGTAGGTTAGGTATAAGTGGCCAAGTATAAGATGAGAAACAGGTAAGGGTTAGGTGAAGAAGTAGGTTATGAGATGTAGACAAAGGAATTGAAGCCATATTGCTGAAGAGTGGATGACCAATGAGACTGAACAGGTTCTAAGAAGTTCAGAAGGTCAATATTGGCCTGGAAGGCAGTTAAGGACAGAATATCCAGGGGCAGGAATACGTAAAGGATAGATGACTAAGTATAAGAATTTTGAGAATGACTGGTTGGACATGCCCTTTGGATGTAGACAGAGGGTAACTCACCATGTGAAGCTTGCTGGCCAATGATTGACCATCATTTTATGAAGTTGGTAAAAGGTACGTAGATTTGTAAAATAGGCAGTAATTAATTGTCCTTTGGACTGGAACTAAGTTGATTGGTCAGTTAAAGGAGGATTGGCCAATAAGTGATTATCATATGTTTGGAAAGTAAGGAATAATTGGTCTTCTACAGCAGATGGTGAATGATTGTCCATGTGAAGCTAGTGAAAGATACAGTGGGTGACCACAGCAAGAGATATAGCTGAGAAATAAATGTCTAAAGATTGGGTAGTATGTAAGCATGGTTGGACTGACCCATTAGAGCACCAAAGAATCCTCGAGTCATTCTGGCCTTTGACAGAGTAAAGAGTCCTCCAAACAGTAAGACCCTAAAGGAGACAGCGCTATTTAGAATTGACTTTGGAGTAGAGATTAGCGAATTTTGTGAAATTTTGTGTCTGATGCAGTGAACTTTTCAAAAAAATCAGGTCAGGTTCAAATCAATTCTTTCCAAATCAAATATACTCCAATTGTTCTGAAAATTTGATAAATGACAATCTATGGTCTCCTAGGACTTTATATATATATATTTTTAAATGCTTCAAAGAATAAATATGACAAGAGAGACAGATACCCACACATAATACTGGAAATGAAACATGCAAGCCAGTTATCCTTTCAAAAGAAGAAGAGTACTGGGTGTCTCAAGAAAAAAATTGCCCTGGTTAGCTGAGTGGCAGCTCTTAGAAGTGCTCTTTCTCATTAGGGAGACCAACAAGTATGCATGAGGAGTATTGCAGTCCAGTCAATGCCGTTCTGCCTTTCTGGGAAACATGTATGTAAATTTTAGTATCTTGCATCTGCTGGCATCAGATAGGCTTAGGAGATGCATGCAAGTAAGCATGGATGGAGAAAAGCCATTGGATAGACCATTTCAGACAATGTTTAGCATGCTTTCCAATTATCACCCATCTTCTTCACTATTCATTGATGACTTAGTTAGTGGAAAATCACCTTTTGATTTCTCAACGGTGGGAGATGTGTATTGAGCATTTCAAGTCTTCGAATCCACGTAGTCCTTTCAGTGGCCATTCTCTAAAGGGTCTTGAATCAATTGTAAACTGTACAGGATTGTTCAGAAACCTAAAATTAAAATAACAAATAACTACAGTTCTGACAGCTTTGAAGCACATGAGATATAACACAGCATGCTGCTTTTAAGCAGACTATCGGCAAGCTGTGTAAGATGAAGCGTACAATACAAAGAAGATTTGTTCGTAACGGAGGATGATGAGTGTTGTGCATCCTATGTGACCTCTCACTGTGGAGCTTAAATACAATGACTCAGTTCGTGAAAAATCAGCTCTCGTTTGTTGATTGGGACGTAGGTGGTGGTGGGGGTAGTAGTGCATGGAGCCTTTCTCCAGGCGATTCACAGTTTGGTGGCCATTCTCTGAATTGCTTTGATTAAACTGAAAACTCCTGTATGTGGGGTTGTTCAGAAACCTGAAAAAGTCTAATTTGTAAAAAAAATTGAATACATAGTTGTAGTAATAATAATTGTGCTACTTTTCTTCCTTTATTAAAGGAAATGTATAATCAGAAAATTAAATTAAATAAAGTTTTTATATGAAACATTTTTTAAAGGCAATTTTTATCTAATTATAAATATTTGAATATAATCCTGAAATCATACAAGATCTTGCACTAAGCCTTTATAATAATCTGCCACACACTGTTCTGTAGAGATATCTTCTCAGCAGTCATCTCATTATCATCACCAGTAGGATTACAATGACAGGTGACCAAGAGCTACTGTAGATAGGTAGATAGTGACAGGAGCAACCATTTATAATAGGTGGTGTCCTAGATCACCTCACCTCCTCCTCCCTGCTCTATGAACTCTGCACAGATCACAGAGCATGTCATCTGTACAGTTTTCTGTGGCCCATGTGGCTGCTGTGAAGCAAATTTCTACGTGGGTTGAACAGTGCAAAACTTCTCTGTCCTGCTCACTGAAATGATCCTTCAACTACCACCAGCTGTAGAAAGAAAGGACAGGCCCCCAAACTGACAGCTTAAAATAGATCTATCCAAAATGGAGGAATGAATGGGGAGATCTCTGGATCCATGTGAGGTGCAGGGCTGGTTCTAGCTCTGTTTGTCATGGACTAGATGATGTCTAGATGGGATAATTCCACAAGTGCAGCCCCAAGGATATAATAGGTAAGGAATCCTTCTTTTATTGTCCATTGGGGTTTTTTTTTTTTACCCCACTTGAAAAACCCCAATGTTGAGAGGAAAAATGATACAATGATATAGAATCCATTCAGAAAGTCTTCAGACCCTTTCATCTTTTTCACATTTTGTTTTGTTGTGGCCTTGTGCTAAAAAAAATAAAAAATAAAATCTAGTTTTATTCCATCATTCTGCACTCAATACCCCGTAGCGAGAAAGTGAAAACAGAATGTTCAAAATATTTGCTAATTTATAAAAAACTGAAAACTAAAATCTTGCAGCAAGCTCCTGAGCTCCCTCTAGAGGCGACTGATGGAAAGAATGTTATCATTTAGTTTGTATCACAAAAATTAAGCTAATGGAGATATAAATAAAAAATGATGACCACAGACTTTTAGATCCAGGTGGACATTCACTTTTTGTTGATGTTGCTAACTAATTAAAATATCCAACAAAGCCTCTGAGTGTAGATGTGCCAACCAGATGAACCGAGAGTTCAATATCGATGGCTTTTCCCAACGATAAGTCATTAATATCTGATTGTTGGGGATCCGAGTCCCAGCAGCACCCTGTCGATCAGCTGTTTGAAGAGGCGGCGGTGCTCCAGGGCGCTGTGCTTGGTATACTATGAGGAGATCGCCGTGATCACTGGAGCACCGTGGCTTCTTCAAACAGCTAATCCGTAGGAACGCCTGGAGTCTGACCCTCACCGATCAGATATTAATGATCGGGGGATAGGCCATTAATATTGAACTCGGAGAACCCCTTTAGGGGAACAAGCATGGCACCCCATTGACATAATGCGCCTAGAGATGAGCAAAGTATTTGAAAATGCGATTCTGCAGTTTCGCGAATTAAAAAAAAAGAATTTGCTTCGCCATGAAGCGCATTTCTTTGTAAGTAGTGGGCGCAATAACAGGGAGCGGCGATTGTGCGACCCCTCCACCCCCCGATATTGGACGGCATCTCGCCTAAAGACGCCACGTCCCGCGCGGCCCGAGATGACATCATCACACACAAATTTCAGCCGAGATCTTTAAGCAAGATGGCATCAGCCAGCCCGTGGCAAGCAAATGGAGCAGGTAAGTATGTTTTTGTTTTTTGCACCATTTCAGGTTAAATCGATTTGCTACCACGAAGCACGAGGAAATTCGGCTTCGTGACGAATCAAATTTATCCTGAAATTAGGATCGAAGTCCACTTCGTAGACTTTGATTTGCTCAACCCTATGCTGTTCATCCATAATACATTTCATATTAGCAGTCCTGCGGTGCGCAAGCAGAGTAGATCTGCACGGCGCGCGGCGGTAATAGCATAGCATCTGTGGCCCCCGGAATGTGACCCTTCTATAGAAAATCACCGGTGACCTGACATGTTGATTTGTGTTGCCGTTGCTCAGAAGACACAGTACACAAGGATGTCCGCACTTAAGTGGGAAATAATTAAAACCCCTTATGACCCCCGGCGGATAATACTATTATTAAGCGGATGAGCAGACCATTGTGCAAGTGTTTAGAACCTTCTTTTGTATTGTTTGCAGGGCTCATTATGCATTTATACTTAGCACAAAGGGTGTCAAGGAAATGAAATACGACATCTAATGTTCGCTGTGTAATCGCTGTGTGTCAGTAATATATGCCAAGTCCTCCGACTCCCCGGGAACAATGGGTAATTTGTTATGAATTGTAAGTAATGTGGCTTTCTCATTGTTATGATACTAATAAGTAGCAAAATTTAAATTAAGATATTTTTTTCCCTTCGTTTTATATTTTTACATGCAATCCTTGATTTGCTCGCTTATTATTATTAATATTGTCATTAACACGGAGATGAGCGAAGTTATGGAAAATTGGATTCGGCTGCTTCAGAAAATTTCCTAAAGAAATTCGCTTTGTGACAAATTACTCCATCATGAAGCGCATTTCTTTGAATGTAGTGGGTGCAACGACTGGGAACGTCGACCGCGCTGCCAGCCGTCATTAAACCCCTCAGATGCTGAGATAATCTCGTGGCATCTGAGATTACCATTGAGGGCTATCAGGGGGTTAATCGGGGTATAAAAAATAATAATAAATACTCACCTTATCCATTTGATCGCATAGCGTTTGTTGCAGCTATCTTCATCGAAGGCTTCACATGGTGACGTCACCGTGCAAGAGATTTCGCGCAGCATCTTCACTCAAGATGGTTGCGATGGCCTCTTCGCGCCCAAATGGATAAGGTATGTATTTTTTTGCTTTCCGCCATTTTAGGGAAAATTGATTCATTACCACGAAGCACGAGAAAATTCGGCTTCTCAGCAAATTTTTTCTTAAATTCAAATTGAAGTCAATTTGTTTGACCTTGATTCGCTCAACACTATTTATGAAGTCAGGAGATCAGAGATAAGGCTTCACACGAGCCATCAGCTGATGGGACTGAGAAGTTAGATGCTGCAAACAGACTGATTGTTTTTTTAACCCTTGTACCTCAAAAACAGCTGAACATTTTTAATTAAAAAAAACATATTTTCGCCCAATATGAGTAAAATGCAATCATAAAAAAGAAAATTGCCCCGAAGGTGTCCAGAGTAGAGATGGCCTTGCGGTTCGCCCGGCGGTCGTTCCGCAGCGAACTTTGCGTGTTCGCAATTCGCCGAACATGCGAACATATGGAGATATTCGCGCCCGCCATATTCTTTTACATTGTGAAGAACTTTGACTCATGACACATCCATCAGGTGGGACAGGACAGCCAATTGAGACGTTTCAGCACATGGACACACCCTACCCTATAAATAAACCCGATCTGGCCGCCATTTTACATTCAGTGTTTTGCCAGTTTAGGGAGAGGTTGCTGTGTGGAGCAGGGACAGGCTGTTAGGGACACCAAACGCTAGCTAATAGGGCCACAAAAGTCCTTTTAAGGACTGGTATAGGTGTGCTATCGATAGGTGTGATACTGAGGGGTGTGATATAATTAGAATATACTTTTATAATGAGTCAAAAACACATAGCTCTATATAGTGATCACCTGGAAGTCAGGGGTCTAGGGGCTAGGGGCTTACTAGGGCCATTTTTATATAGGGTAAGGTTCCGGATGGGGTCGCTCGTATCAGGGCGGGTGGTCTGTGGTTAGGCTATCAGGGCCAGAATACCCCCCTGTAGGGTAATATCAGGGACAGTTCTTTGCCCACCCTGTCCTTCAATACCACATCATCATCTGGCCCAGGGATGGATGTTTTTTGCTTTCCCTCCGGGATTCATGGATTTGCACTGGAACCCCCCGGATTGTGGTAGGACATATGGTTTCTGATTTGGTGCCGCCGAGCACTTGTTATTGCCGACCACATCTATGCTTTTTGCTTTACTTTAATAATTTAATTTATTTTCATTTTGAGGGATATCTTTTCCATTCAAACATCCGCAAAATGGGTCCACATCCGTTCCGCAATTTTGCGGAACGGGGGCAGACCCATTCATTTTCAATAGGGCCGGAATGTGCTGTCCGCATCCGTATTTGAGGATCCGCACTTCCGTTTCCGCAAAAAAATAGTACATGTCCTATTCTTGTCCACAATTGCAGACAAGATTAGGCATTTTCTATTATAGTGCCGGAGATGTGACCCTCATAGTAAAATTATTAAAGGTTACGTTTTATCTTCATGTATATTCTAATGGATTGCCTTCCTTGTACAATGTTATAATATACTTTCTATGTTAGACAGTATATTATAGCGCATTTGTATTGTGCGGCAGTTGTGTGCGGTTCTGCCGCGATACCGCTGGTGTATAGAGGGACAAGCGTTATTGGAACAAATAATTTCTACCAGTGTGATATACCAGTCGCCCCCCCAAAAAAAACTGATCGAAGCGGGGTGTTATATACCAATATACTTTCTTTATAGTGCATTTGGGTACTGTATAGTGCATTTGCGCATGCGCGTACGCGAAAATTATATTGCCGAAATTTCACATTGAAAAAAATTATGAGTGGAGATCGCAAATTTGAATAATACATCTGGTCGGTCACTGTCCATGTTGTGGGACTATTTGTGCACTTCTAGTAATTAT